>NW_019385748.1:100746-124510 GCF_000671375.1 Centruroides sculpturatus | reverse complement strand
CCTTAGCCACCTTGAATTTTCCCGCTCAAACTGACCTTATATATGCGCTACGGCGACCGGTGGTCGACCAATCAGTGTCTTCGCTCGTCCGTAGCTCTACGTCGGGTTAACGTATCCTTTCAACTAAGGAAAGTTTGACGGATGAAGTTTGTGAGTTAGACAATGTTGGGAGCGAAGTGCATCATATTCGACCATATTCCGAAATTCTTAATGAAAGAAATCAAAAATGTAAACAATTAAAGATGGATACTTTTTTCCGAAAAATGTAAGAAATTCGAAACTAAAATTTTTAAATAAAAACATTTTACTTTATTTTATGATAAAATACATTTTAAAAATTAAAAATTTATATGTATTTTGTATTATATTGTATTAATAAACAAAATTATTAGCTTATTTTTCACTTATGTAGAACCTAACCCTATACCTCACTGTAAATACGGGTTTGATTTATGCTGATTCGATTTGCGCCGGCTTTTGTAGGAACGGAACTGTGACATAAACCGAGGGCTACCTCTATTCTATTTATTTTGTGCTCTTTAATAAATTTTGCAACTTCAAAAGAACCATCAGTACTATCTCTCTTCCAAGGTATTGAAAAACTGTACGATTTTGGCTGTCCCTCTTCTGACATAAGTATGAAACCGAAACACCCAAAATGCATTTTGGACTATTTTCCAATAGAAAATAGTCCGAAATGCAATTTTGGGTTTTTCGGTTTTCTATTTTCCAATAGAAAATAGTCCCTCATCAGTTGGTATTAACTAAAGGTTTTACTATACTTAAAAAATATGTTTATATATATATGGCATAGTTTTAAGTTTAATTTTTTTCACCTTATATAAATTTTTTAAGTATACTAAAACCTTTAGTTAATACCAACTGATGAGGGACTATTTTCTATTGGAAAATGGTCTGAAATGCATTTTGGATTTTTCGGTTTCCATACTTATATAATCATCTTATTGTACACCCTGTTTTTGTTTTATTAAATGTTTTTACTTTAATTCCGGAACATTTGTGTCCATTATCGTTGGTGTGATAAGCCCCTACTATTATCTGCCTCATGCTTATAGATATTTTAATTAATTTAATGATTTGTTACGTTTGCCTGATGCATTTTAAAGAGTGGAGCAATTAGGATATTTAAGATGATAACTTTAGCTTGACTGTGCAATGTTTCAGCTTACTTAAAAAATATAATGCTTCCTTTCCTCCATTTCCCTGAGAAATCAAAACTAGAATTGAAAATGACATCATTACAGTTTTAATTTATTCTCTCTCTCTCTCTCTCTCTCTCTCTTTTTTTTTTTTAGCTCTATTGAATTGAAATTTGTTTTATGTTAATTAATATAAATTTTGTACGACATTTATATTATTATTAAATAACTTTATGTTAGAAAACAGTAAGAAATTAAAACTTCCATGTAAACTTTTCTAAGTAACTGTTGGTGAAAAATGCAAAATTGTAGCATTTTATTGGTTGTCCCAGCCACTACAATCCATTAGGCTTTTATTGTATAAGGCAGCTCTTCTTTCATTGAATGAAATATAGTTCTTCATGTATTGAACATTAAAGAAACTGAAGACTTCATTTGTTTGTCATAAATATTCATATCTATTTCCAATGTACATTTTACATATTTTACTTACAGAAGTATAATACACCTTCTTTACTAACTCATCTATAAAATCAATATTTTTTAAATATATTAATTTTACAGATAAAAAAATATCAAAGATGTATCAATGTCAAAAATCTTAACATCTTTGATATTTTAAATAATAAAAGAAAAGCAATCTACAATACAATCAGGAAAGAATCAAAGATTATTTCCTGGAAAGAAACATCTTTTATAAAATAATTAATAAAAGTTCATTTTACTCAAAAATAAGGTTAAAAATTTAACTATTATATAATATAAATTTATTATAGTATATATAAATGACTTTATATGACAAATAATTAAGAGAAATCTACAGTGATTATCAAAGACTCCCATTGTTTTTTAATCAAGACTTGAATAAAAAAAATTAGTAAGGTCCTATTCAATACTGTCTAGAGAGAGATTTTGCAGTCCAAATGCAACCAAATCTGGTATGGTGACATTTTAGGACATGCAGAAGACATTTCCATAAAAAAGTTAGCAGCAAAGCTCACCATTATGGCACTTTTGAAACTGTAAACCAGTGGTTCCCAATTACTTTTTCCTGCGTACCACTTCAAGAAAGAGCTCAAACTCGCGTACCCCTTACAGCAGAAATTCATATTAATCCATACTATTATAAATTTGAAGATAATTCTGTCTGTCTGTCTATTACCATTTCGCGTCTAAACCGCCGAACAGGTTTTAATAAAATATGGCACGGAGATAGCTTACACGTTGAAGATGAAGATGGACATAGGCTACATTTTACTGCTAGAAAATATCTTACTCCCACGAGAAAATTTGATATAATGCAGGCGAAGCCGTGGGTAGACAGCTAGTGATAAATAAAATAAGTTTTTTTTTACACTTATTACCTTTAAAATACAATTCTAATAATAATGAAAATAACATAAGATTACTTAATTTTAATGAGACAAATGTGCATGATTTTCTTTGTGCAACTTTAAAAATCTGGTTGCTTTTTGGTCAGCTTCAGTCTCGAGTCATCTTCGAGTAGAAGTTGGTGACGATTCATGTTTGTCACGGCCGAAAATCCGTTTTCGCAGAAGTATGTTGTGCAAAATGATAGTAAATATTTTATTGCTGCTTCACAATAATAACGATAATTGTACAATTTTTGTTTCTTGCGTAAGAATTTCATTTAAGTATCGTCAGAATGCATTTTTTTGATGAAATTTCGAGAATATTTTTAGTTATAAATAAACGAATTTGCGCATTCGACATTGTGTTGTAAATTGCCAAATTTTTGATGGTCCACCCATTACACAGGTCTGCAAGTAAAAAAGTGCATAGGGTATTTATACATTTTCTTACATATTTCAACTTGGTAAAAACGAAAAAAATACCAAAAAAATTCCATCTCGTCAATTTTTTTGTTACACTCAAGTTTTTGTTTGTATTTAGCATAAAATTCCTAGTTAACTTAAAATTTACTATCCTTTTTTTTTTATTTAAAAAATAGCCTTANGGTAAAAACGAAAAAAATACCAAAAAAATTCCATCTCGTCAATTTTTTTGTTACACTCAAGTTTTTGTTTGTATTTAGCATAAAATTCCTAGTTAACTTAAAATTTACTATCCTTTTTTTTTTATTTAAAAAATAGCCTTAAAACGAAGACTTCTCACATTAATTCTATCAATTATAGCTGGACTTGGTAATAAATAAATAAAAATGTTAATGGTTGAAGAGAGTAGTGGTGGGGGGTTAAATAGTTTTAGCGTTAGGAGGAAGGTTTCATGATCGTATACAAATGGGTTAAAAGTAGATAGTGAGTAATATTATTGGTGAGGTTGAGCATGTTTCAATATGTTATCTGGGATACTAGGAATAAATATAAACAATCCGCTGTTGGATTAGATAATGTTTCAACAAGCTAAGTAAGTTCAGTATCTCGCCGGCCATCTAATGCCACACTCAGTTTATATCCAGCATTTGAACGCTACTGTGCATGTATGTTTATTTCTGGAATATGGCTCGTAGAGGTTGTGTAATTTCTACCGACAGCTTCTGTTATGTTTGTGGTGAATACACAGTAAAAAGTCAACAAAGAAACATAAGTGAGTTTGTGAAGAAAGTTTAATTTGCATATTTAAAATTGAAACTTGGAGATCGAGACAAAGCACATTTCTGGAAACAATAGGAGAAAAGGAAAAAAAAAGCATGGGACTCTTTCAAGAATGTAGTGCATAAGTTTTTGGGAAATACTAAGGACCCTGACTATGAAACCATTGTACAACACATGCTGGCAGCAGCGTATCAAGCTCGAGGATGCGAGATGAGCTTAAAAGTTCATTTCTTACTCCCATATTGACTATTTTCCTGAAAACTTGGGAGCCTACAATGAAGAACAGGATGAAAGATTTCATCAGGATGTCCGTGATATCGAGAGACGTGAAAAGGAAAATGGGATGTCAATATGTTAGCTGACTACTGTTGGATGCTCAATCGAGAAACCAGAGAAGGAAATTGGAAACGAGTTTGGAGAAGCATCAAAAAGAAGAAGAAAAGGTTTCATAAGAAAAAAGAGTAGACCTAAATTGTGTATAAATATCAGAAACAATTTGTTGATTAGTTGTTAGAAAATATTTATTACAATGAACTAAATATATTATAAGAGTTTTTATAAAAAATTTGTTTTTATTTTGCAAAAAACCTTTATGTGATGGGATGTAACAGAAGTTATTTTTAGAATCTGTGATCTTTAAAACATATAATTCAGCAAAAATATTCCATGCAGCTGGAAAAAAATTTTTTTTTGCAGATCTGTGTTATTTTTTTGATTGCTTCATCTCGTGCATTTAAATTTTAAATCGACCAATTTTAGATTGCCGCACGTACCCCTTCACGCAATTTCGAGTACCCCCAGGGGTACGCGTACCACTAATTGGAAACCACTGCTGTAAACAATAAACCTTTGTTCAAGACATATGCTAGACAGAAACCTTTAGTGATGTGTAGAATACTACTCAATACAATATCCATTCTGTAAGTGGCCATCAATACCTGAAGGCAAATGGTGTATTCAACTAATTATAATTGATTTTCCATGCTTCTCACATGCAGTATGATACTGTCTTTTCTGGCTGCCAAATTTGCAATAAATTCTCAATAAACCACACTTTTTAAGTGTCTCCACAACCAAAAATCACATGGATTAAGATTCAGAGAATAGGGTGGCCATGCAAAAGAAATGCAGAACTAATTACTCTTATCAATGAAATGTTGCAGAAACAGTATGTGGAGATGCCCCATCTTGTATGAAAGTTATTTGCTCAAAACATTGTTGCTGTTATAGTTGGTATACAACAAAAGCATCAAGCATCTCTTCTCTGGACCATCAAAGAGTGATCATTTTTAATTGTAAATTTTACCTATTGTTATTCGTTTTTATGAAGTGATTTCTTCAAACCAATGTAAAAGGGTACTTCTATGGTGTATGAAAAAAGAATTAATTGATAGACTCAAAAATTAATTAAATAATTTTTTGTACATAGTCTGAATCTCTAATTGATAATTAAAAGAAAAATATCCTGAGTTCATCATGAAATTGTAACATAAAATTCTTTTATGAAATTGTCTTCCACATGTTCTGAAATGTCACCATATCAGATTTGGTTGCATTCAGTTAGGTAAATACAGTAAGACCACACTTAACACTGCCTCACTTAATGCTGATTTGATATAACATGGTCTGCTCGAAGCCTAAAAAAAAGCTCAAAATTTACGCTAATTTAAATTATCACGGAAATTCATTTATTTATATATAATACGATTATTTGCAAACACAAACCAATCAACAAAATGTGGCAAAAAGGTGTACTTTCTTTAAATCTATGTTTGTTTGGTACAATTTTGGAAAAAATATAACATCATGGACGCCATAGGCAATATCGGCTTCGCTTGGCAAAAATTAACTGATAAATGCATGAACAGAGTGTGGAAGTTGTTATGGCTGAAGGTATCCAAGAATTCTCAACAAGAAGAACCTATCGCTGTGTCATTAGGTTGACCAAACTCAACCTAATTGATACAGTAGGATTAGGAGATATAGATAAACAGGATATTGAGTTACAGCAGGTTTCTGGTGAGAGCCTTACCAACGATGACCTTCAAGAACTGGCAGAACATGAAATTCATGTAGAACTGGAAAATAGAGATTCTGAAAACGAAGAACCCAAAAAATTTCTCCACAGATTTCCTTAGTAAAAGTTTGGTAAGATAACCAAAATCATTGATCAAATTGTAGTGAATGATCCAGAGTTTGAAAGGAGTGCAAAAGCAAAATGAGGCATTTTGGATGCGATCTTCTGCTACCAACAGGAAAGAAAAAAGCGACAAATGAAACTTCACAACTTTATTGCAAAAAAACAAAGAATTTCAGAAATGTCAGGACCTTCATCACAAAAATGAACTTTACATTTCTGTGTGCATATGTTTATGTGTTATTTAACATATATTATTATACAAATTAATATAAAAATAACTTAAAATTAAAGTAAAATTTGTTTATTTTTGGTCACGTGTTCCCCTATCCCTATTTACTCTATGTTAAAATGACCTCGTTTAACACTGTTTTGCTTAATGCTTTGTTGTCTAGGAACGCATTCCCCACATTAAGTGGAGTCTTACTGTACTCATATATTCAACACTAATCAGTGTTGAATATATGTCTTTAGTCAGTTCTGAATATAAACACTTTAATTACAATAGATACTTAGTATTTACAAGTTTTTATCAATCACACAAAAAAATATGTCAATTATCTAAAATTGTATTTTATTAAAACTATCAAATAATGATAGTTCTTTGATTAATAAAATTAACAATACAGATTCTAAATCATAAAGAAGCTGATGAAATTTGAAAATAAAAAATTAATCAGAATTAATATCAAATATAAAAAAGAACAATACTAACCTGCACCTACTTGACCTTTAGACTGGGAAACCTATTAAATAATCAAATATTTTATTAATTAATTACAAAATATAAGAAATTAAATTCATGATAAAAGAATACTTTTAGAGAAGAAGAGACAAAGAAGAAGAAGAGAAGAAGAAACAAAGAATAATTAATTATATATTATTATAAAAATTAAATAATTTCATTCTATTATAAGTATGACAAATGTAATACAGTAGAACTTGATTAATAAGCTTTTCAAGAGGCCTATTTAAAAAATCTTAAGGTATATTATTTTTATTTCTGCTAAACTTTCAATAATCTGTATTTATTTAACGATGTTCTATTATATTACAGTGAATTAGCTTATAAAATAACTATTTATTTAGATATTTGTCAATGTAGAATTCTTCATCCATATCCTTATGTAAAAAGGAAATACATTTTATGATTCCCACTAACAAATCCATAGATCTACAAATACACTAAATTTGTTGAAGAATTACAGTATCACCCACTTAGTGATAATATTTGCCAGAACTTGCTGTTTGTTGTAAACATTGACACCAGATAATTGCAAGAAAATTGTAAAGTTTGTGTTCAAAGTTTCCAAAGTCATGCTACTTTGAACATAAATGAAATTTTGTGCACTTCCTAATGTAATTTTTTCTTCTTTTACCATATGCAATTAAATGTGTATAAATTTTCAATAGAATACAGTTGAAAGACTTCTTAAGCAAGTCCATTTTCCAGTTGTGGACAAGGATTTCTGTCCACTTAAGCAGGAAGCTTTCTTATATGGAAACATTTTATAAGGGAAAAATTTACATGTCCCTTATAGGAAAAAAAATTGAAACTTATGAAATTAAATTTCTTACATAGGAAATATGGGAAAGAAATCACAATTAACAGGCATTAAAACATGTATTTATTAAAAATTGCAAATACTTTCAAAGACATACATGTTTTTAACATCAGTTAAGTGTGATTTCTCTCCCATATAACATTCCCAGGATAAAGTGAATATTGATTTTACATGGGAAAACTTCTAATGTGTGAACTTCTTAATTAAGTTCTACTATAGATTAAAATAATTTGTAATATCTATTCTAATAAAAAAAATGTATTACAATTAACTAGATCAAGTAAAATTCTTTATGTTCAGAAATCTCTCACTTTTTTGATCAAATAAGATACATTGATTTATGCAACAAAACAATTATTATTATTATTATTATTTCAAATTGCAAAATGTCTTTCTAAAAATGTTGAAATTTTTGTTATTTATCTAATTTAATTTTATGTATCTATAGATAATATATTTTGGATAGATACTTTTAACATCTATAAAAACAAATCTTTACAGTTATATTATAATAAGTAATCTATATACAATAAAACCTCATTTATTTGGTGATCCCTGAAATTCTCCTGCAAAACTGCATAATTTTTAATATAAATCAAACTCTTGGTAGCCACCTCAATTAAATGGCCATTTCACTTGTCAACAAAACAGGAGTGTCCTAAAGTGACATTTATCCTCATATATCTGGCCAACTGAATATGAAAACATCCACATTCCTAACTAAATATATTATTTTTAAAGAGCATTAAACAGAATTTAGCTTTGTTGTTACAATTTTAAGAACAGCTTGAAAAGATCACTTTGACAGATGACATTCAAATAAATCTTTACGTTCAACAAATTAAAAACTTTATCTCCAGAATTATATACAGTAGAGCGTCGTTTATCCAAAAGTCGGTTATCCGAAAGAATTCCAGTCAGCAAATTTAAATTTTCGCTAGTGCTGTGGTGCTGCAATCTTTGGCTATATCTTGGGCTACTCCAATATTTTTTATGTTTGTGTATGTGTTTTAGCTGGCAGCACTGTCACTTTTGTGTGGTGTTTTTCTGAGGACTGTGTGTCAAACTGAATCGAACATTTTTGATACTAGATAACTTCTAAAGTATAAATTTTTTTGTTTTTATATTTTTCAATATATTTATTTTGTTTGTAAAAAATTAAAAAATACTTTTGAACGATACAATAGCCATGATTATTATTATTTTAAAAAGTTTACATTACACTTAATATCGATAAAAATTTGAAGCAAAGCAACACGCAACAGAGAAAAATTTCAACATGGGCTAAGTTAATGTATTTTTCATACATAATCAGTTATCCGAACAACCCCAGTCCCGAATTGATTCGGATAAACGACGCTCTACTGTATATATAAAGAAGTCCGTGACATGAAAATGATAATGCTGATCTAATCCCCACCTACTGTTCACTTATTAACTGATTTTTAAAAATTAACTTTATATTTAAAACAACATTATTTTTCTTGCTCATATGCAAAGTCAAAAAGTTATCTGTAGTATTAAAGTTATTTCTATCTTCAATCAAATTTGTTATCCAATATTTTCCAATTTAACTGCATATTTCCACTGCAAAGTCTAATTTATTTCCCAACTAACCTTTCTATTGTGTAAAATGATAAAATTATTTCTTTTGAAGCACATATCAAATGATTCTACTTAATTGATAAAAGAAGGACAATTCACATATCAACCAACATCATAAGTAATGTTTTAAACTCATCAAAACATTCATTAGTACTCCTAATGGTTTCCTATTCACAACTGTTTTTCCAATTTTACAATTGAAATTATTACAAATAAACAAGTAATTACCTAAAACCAGCAATAATGCTCTTCAAAATGAATGTTTTCTTCCATTTTTCATGGTCATCGTCGGGTTTCCATGTGTTGGAATGCTTGTAAGAGAATGGTCATTCCAAAAATATAAAAATTGTCCATCATGAAGATGCTCATGCTTAATGTAGTGCTTTAAAAAAATAGTCTTCAAACTAACCTTCTATTTTAAAAAATTTGATGTTTATATAAATTATGCAAACAAACTTGATGACGATCTATTTTATGTCAAAATATGCCCTTCATGCACAGGGAAACAGCCATCAATTGTATTAAATTTGCCATAAAATTGATGGCTGTTTCCCTCTTAAACATTTTAAATATCTCCAACTGTTTGAGGTACTTCAGGCTGGCCTGGTCCTTGCACCATTGTAGTAATCATGCATTGTCAAAGTCCACCCTCATGTCATCATCAATGGCGAAAGAAGCCAATGCCGTAATGGAAAGGCCTTTTTGAATTTTGAATGGAGCAATAATTCTCTTCAAAACATCTCTTCAAAACAGAGCAATAATTCTCTTCAAAACAAATGTTTTGAACAGAATTATTGCTGGTTTTAGGTAATTACTTATTTATTCATTGAATTATACACCAGTAGTATTGTGGTGATTGTATGAAATTATTATAAAATTATATTAAAACATTAAATACAGACAGATTAAATAATAGCCTCATTATACATAATAGCAGACAACCTGGTGTATATATATGAAAAGAGAATACATAGAAAAATTTTTTATTACAAAATGTCCACTGAAATTTGATGAGTACATATGATAGTTTAGCAAAACACACCACAAACCTCATTTCAGTTCAGTGATGAAAATTCATTAAAATGTTTGAGAGTATTTTCAGATTCCTCCTGAATCCTGCTTCAGGTTACAATAGTTCAATGAATGGAATACTTCCAAAGAACATGAGTGAAATTCAAATTTAAAAAGACACATGTCATTCATGCATGAGATTTCTGATAAAACCATAATTACAATGATACATTATAGAACATTTGCCACACTATCAATATTTGCTTCTCATCTTTATGGTTGATACAATTCCCATTCCAGAGATTCTAAAACCTTTATTTCATCACACTATAGGGCCAAACATATAAGCTGTGCTTGGTGTAATTTATGTTATGTTATGATTGCATCAGCACTTTGCACACACTATGTTTCCACATAATCACCAAATTTGTCCAAGCACTTGTTCTACTGGGTAATCAATGCATCCATTCCATCAGAAAAGAAATTTTGTGTTAAGACCCTTCAGCTGGGCAATGACTGTCCATTGCACAGCAATGATTTCTCCACAATCAGAAATCATTGTCCATAGATATATTTTTTCATGGATCCAAAGAGACGGAAGTTGCTGGGTCCAGGCTATAAGGAGAATGTATTAAAACTAGGACACCATCAACTGGGCGACAAACAATTTGATCAAATGGGCTACTGCTAACTGGGTGCCGGACATCCAGGCAACAAAATAGATGAAAAATGGACAAAATACAAATTTTTTGTTCTCTTTATAAAAATCACCATTCTTTTCTAGGTGATTATTACCATTTCTTAAAAATATTATTTAAATTCACAAGTTAAAAGAATGATTTTGTAATTAACAAACATATTTATACAGATTACATACCATATTTATTTATTTATTTTTAGAAGTAAATAGAAAAGTCTTTAAGAATAGTTGATATCTATCCCCAAAATTAACAAATATACATAAAAACAAAATAACAACTACATAAAATTAAAAATACATTACATTTTACATTAAATACAATATAAATTAAAACAAAATAGTATAAAAATTCTTCAAAAGAATTTATTTTCAAAGAACTGCTTTTCTTTGATGCACTTTGTTAACCGTTCTAACATAAAATAATTAACAATACTACAATACATTTCCTTTTCCTAAGGTGGAAATAACTAATAACTCATAGTTTGTAACTTATAAGTCATACTTCATAAGTCTTAACCATATTTATATTCATATATATTTTACCAATATTTACAAAAAAATAATAAATAAATAGAAACTATCTATCAAGTTGTATGTCTGCTAAGCGTGCAAAAATTTATAAGTTTCTGTTGCCCAGATGATGGTTGCACAGTTAACCATTGCCCAGTTGTCGTGTACCAACCAAAACCTCCCAGTGCATATCATAAATGTGGGAATAAGTGTGTTCAGGAGTCAGGAGAGTGTCATTCTCTTGCATGTCATGCAAAAGAATGTCACCTTCTCACAATGCCCCCTATATATGCAAAGCTATAGTTTCATATTTCTATTAACATAGGTATGTTCAGAAATTCACTTGTTACTTTATGTATTGATCCTTATATATTAGGGAAGAGAAGTATGACATTAGTTTATGGATGTAAGTGTGTGGGGGCAAGATTTTGTTAACCCAATTTCTAGCTTAATAACTCCTGTGCTTTTTGTCGAAAATATATAAAATTTTGCAGGAAGGTTTCTGTATTACGGGCATTCATGCTCCTAACTTTTAGTGGTTAAGGCTCGAGCCTATTAAAGGCTTCCTTGTAATATTACATCAGATCATATTCTGATTAATATTAGAAGTTGTTAGTATCTAATAATTGTTTTTTACAAAAATTTTAATTTAATGTTTATATATTATTTATTATATATTTTTTCTAAGTAAAAATTTATCATATTTAATTTGAATATATAATGTTATCATTTTGTTATGAATGAAGTAATGTTACATATAAATCTTCCTACAGATTGATATGTAGAATGAAAATCATTTTAATACCACTTAAATATAAAAAGCTTTACCAGAATGTTTTGTTTACAACATTTGTGCTATTACAAAAATCTTTTTGTATGTGATGTTATTGGAAATTTATTTATTAAAAATTAAAATGAATTTTCAACATAATTTTTAAAAGTGAAAAATATTTGTTTTTTACTTAAAAAAATTTCCTATATATTTAAGACATTTTTTATATAAACTATTATTTATTGCTAATGAATTATTACTTTATTCTGTTAGCATAAATCAGTTTATTCATATTATAATAAGGTTTGTTTTACCTTGATAACTAGAACAAATATGTTTATTTGATGGGTACTCTTGATCTCTCAATAGATCATCCTCAAATCAATACTTGGAAGTACTTGTTGAATTAACACATTTTTGCCAGTTAGTTTTAATCATTAATATTTACTTTCTTGGTATTTTTTATTTACTTGATTACTTAAAATCCTAATTTTTTCCTGATATCTTTTTAAAAATAATATACACGTTTATTAGCTATTTGAAGTTTATTCATTTTTAATTAAAAATGATTAGTAATAAAAAGTTACCTAAATTAATGACAAAAACTATATTCATTTTCAAGTATACATACAATTGCTATAGTTTATTATTCATACATTTTCTACAGGAAAAAATTTCTGTTCAATTTTATTTTGAATTTTTTAAAATTAATTTGTGTTTACCATATTTTATCTTATCTATCATCTTGTATTTCTTCATTTATTTATTTTTAAGATTAAAGTATGATATTTTATACACAAAGTCAGACATATTGTTCTAAGAATTTAAGCTACAAAATTTCAAACTTTTGTCCACTAATTGAAGATGGGGCAAGCTTTGAAAACATTTCTAATAATTATTACACAGACTTCAAAAAGCTAATAGATTTGAAGATATTACTTTGTTATTACTAACCAAAAATCAATTTATCCATTCAAAATAATTAATTTTCATTATCATAATTACTAGTTTATAAGATTATGTACAATAAATATATTGTCACTGTCAAAAATTTATGAATTTTAAACAAATATTAATTCTACCTGTAAGTTTGCAGGAGGGTATACAATAAAATGTCGTAATGTAAATCCAAATTCATCATCATTTCTCTGTAATAATATAGTTCTAGGATTAGGACGATCTGAATGACTACCAGCTTCTGAATATACATTTTCATTTTCTGTTTTCTGAAAATAAAACAATTCTATATTTTATAATAATACTGATGATAATTTGTTTTAATAATATAAATTATTAAATAAAAGCCAATAATGAATAATAATTTTAAAAACTATAAAATAGAATATCAAAAAAAGTTAACTACTTCAAATTATTTATAATCTGTTTTAATAAATTTAGCTTTTCATTATTAACATTTTTAATATTTCTCCTTCCTTAAAAGTCTAGAAATACAAACCTACTAAAATTTTGGTATTTTTGTACAATTTTCATGTTTAACCTCAACACCTTTTTTGACTATAATCTGTATTAGATAATATATATAATTGTCAAATATATAACTTATATGTTTTTCCATATTAATCCTTTGTTTGTGAAAGACAAAACAGATACAATATTGATTAGTTATATTAATTAGGTTGATATTATATATTAGCCATATTGATTGTGATAATTGCATTTGTCATTAATGAGTAATCTATTACATTTTTGGCCTCTTTTAGAAGAAAATATATTAAGTCAGAAATTGTTTGATTTTTATATAGTTCAGTGTTTCAGCTATTAAATGATAAGATAATTACTACTTAACCAAAAAAATATTTATTATTCATTATCCCCTTTGACTAATCATATTTTATAACATTTTCCTATTCATGATAAACTTAAAAGTGATCACACAAATCAGCTATATAAAATGATTTTAAATATGCTGAAAGAAAGATTTCTTTCTATGTATGATAAATTTAATCAAACAAGATTGAGACTGCACCAAGATAAAGTAAACATCAAATTACATTTGTCTAACAGTCATTAGTTACCTGAAGAAAAACTTTCAAGTTCAAAAACGTTCATAATGCTCTGTTTTTCCGAGAAGCACACCAGTAACAGGCTCCCCAGTACGTTTGTTGTTTATGATAAATTTATTTATTTATTTTTAATAAAGTAAACTAGTGAAATGAGTTAGGTAATTAAAAATTAATTGCCTATTGTTAATATTAGATTCTATTTATGCAACTTTATGATATTGGATCATAAATATGATGAAAAAAATAGCATGTTTTCTGTCAATCTATAATTTATTATACCAACTATATATAGTCTTTTGGAAAATTAAATCTATTTTTCTAAATATGCATAGTAAAAAATAAGTAAAGACATTATTATTACACGCATATTTTATAATAACATCTTTACTTATTTTTTAATTTTTGTATACTTTAAATTCCTTATTCAACATCTTAATGCAATTAGCCTTTGTCATTCCCAGTGGTGGCTCATGATAAACATTTCAAAACTGCAGCACCCCCAAAAAAAATGTCTTGACTTTTATTAGATAGTAATTATACACGTGTCCAAAATTTAAGGACGAACACAATTTCTAGCACTAATAGCTAGGAAAAGCACAACAAACAAAGGTTGCAGGTTTATGCCCTGGCCAGTTCTTTTCTTTCAGATGATTCTAAATAATTTAATAAATTACTTAAAATTATAATTATTAAATTAATATTTAGATAAGAAATGGCACCTAATGTCTGCCTGTAGTAGCAAAAGCAAATTACTTAGTACTAATTATTAAAATTAGCAAATTTATAGCCCCAGTATTCAAGGCAATTGTTTGGATATATATATATATATATATATATAGGGCTTTGAGTTGTTTAATATACTTATGACGAATCAATTACGGAAATTGATGCAATACGTAATAATTTGCATGAAAAGTTAATGAGGTTAAAAGATAAAGAAAGAAGAAATAATATTGTAATCTCAGACATAGAGGATAACAATAAAATGGACAATAGCTTATTTAAGGTACAGAAACTTCTTAACAATAACTTAAAGATTACAGATGTGAATATTAAGCATGCTTCTAGAATTGGAAAATTTAAACCAAATGGATAAAGATTAATACAAGAACTATCAGAAAGAAATTAAGACTCTATGGTAAAGAAATGTGTTCAAAAGAAGCTAGAAATGTTAAATTGCGATATAACAGATTAATTATATATGATAAGATATTTGTGTGAAATTACAATGGTGAAATTTTCCAGCTAGATAGAGAACAATCTTTTTTATTAATATAGTTTACAATGATAAACAGTATGATAACATAAAGGACAAGGATGACATATATTCTGTACTTGAGTAATAATGATAATATGAAACTTCTATTTTATAATACTGCAAGTTTAAATAATAAATATTGCTTTCCTAATTTCTGGAATCTGATATATAGAATGGATGAGTTCTGTCTGGTAGAAACATGGCATACATCTCTCATAATTAAATCAATGTTTTCTAATAATTATAAAATTTATCATCAGGTAGCATATAGCTGTGAGGGTCCTGGAAGACCCAGTGGTGAATTAATTGTTGGACTTACATTAGATGCAGTCTCTGAAGTTAAACTGATATTTCAATCACAGTTTATGCTGATTTTACAACTACAGTAGATACTGAAGACTTAACCAATATCTAGCTAATAGTGTTATATATTCTGTCTAACAATAAGTATGATGATTTCAAGAATATTTTGTTGCTTATAGAAAACTACTAATTACATGGAAATAATTTGATCTTATGCACAGATTTTAATGCTAGAATGGAACATTCTGATTATTTGTCATGTTTCACTTGTGGCTGGCAAATTGCTTTGAGAGATTAAAAAAACTCCATTGTTAATGATAGAGGAAACTTCTCTACCATTTTTGTGAGAATAATAATCTTGTTTGCTTAAATGGTTTATTGCCAGGGGATGAAGAAGGTAATTTTACCTACCATACAATTAAGGAGGCACTAACATTGATTTTGTGATAGTATCACAAAAAATATATTCTCATATTATAAATGACTTGCATGTTTTATCAGAGATAGGTTCTGATCACTCATCTGTCTTACTATCAATGATCCCCTTGATATCATCTAGAGCTACTGACAGACAATTTTTTGGTAAATGTGCAATATGGAGGGGTGAATTTAAATCTTCATTTACTATTACACTAGATAAAGTTTTATCAGAAGAGTATGGAGGAAGCCTTACATCTAATGATCTAGTGAATTGTATAGTTAAAGCAGCAATGATTCCTGGACAGCAGTAATTCATGATGTTAAATTGGTTCCTCCTAAAAGCCATATAAGAAATGTATGGTATGATAGTGAATGTTTCATGATGAGAAAAGAATCTGTGGAAATTGTTTAAGAAGGCAAAAAAGTTAAATACTGTAGAAAATTAAACGTTCTATAAAAACTATTTGAAAGAATATAAAGTATTATGTCAAAAGAAAAAAGGAATCTTATTTTTGGAATTTAAATAGGAGATTGGTGTCATNTATATATAATTAATATATAATTATATGTACAGTACCTAATTTATATATAATTTATATAATACTGTCCAGACGATAGAAATCTCTCCGTAGCGTGGCGCTACGGATGGCGGGAAAGTAGTTCGGCTGCCCGATGACGTTTAACGTAATTATAGGGGGTTTTTTACTGTTTTTTACGGATACCGTCACAATTTTTTCGCAGTTTTATAGGAATCGTAATTATTGGAACCGTAATTATAGGGGGTCGACTGTATATCAATTTCCCATTTGTAGCCTAGCCTAAGATTGTCACACACTACATTGGATTAGAACACAAATGAAAGCTTGTTGCACACTACATCAGATTGGATCAGATCAGAACCCTTCTTGCAAACAAAAAACAAAATTCATCTACATATCAGGATCAAAAGTAAATATCAAGAGTCACACCAGTGACTCCCTGCCAAGTAAAAAAGTCACTGACTGACTACATATACAGAAATCAGAATTGTTGATTTTCAAGGGTTGATTTCTCTGCCCTCCCAAACATCTAAAGTAATTCCAAATATCTTGTTCAAAAGATAATTGTTTTCTTAGGTAGTGTGCAAAATTTCAAGATTTTCTATAAAGCAGTTGCNATTTTATAGTACTGAAGAGGGACCTTTTTTAGAAAAGGACCGAAATGCATCTATAGTAATAGAATAAAGTGAAATCATTGGCTAAAGCTGTGTGATAGTCTACCGCCAATATTAAAATTTACATTTTAAGTGCGGATTTGCAAAGACTTTACGATATATATATAACAGCAGTCATAAGAAATTTAATTAAAATTTGGTACTTTTATGTTTTATCCCCATCAGTTGTGTTGCATCACATGTTTGCTTTTGAATGTTATGCTGTCACTTAGTGACATTTTGCATCAGAACCAAGAAAGAATGGTATTCAAAAATCAAATTATATTTAAAAATAACAAATTTTCTAAAATCTTACAATTAAGTACTTTTTGTTAATTCTGTTATATTCAAAAATAATTACTTATTACTACTAGAATGACAATTTAAAGAAATTTTACTTACTTACATTCACTTAGAATAACAATTCATATTTAAAAATTGAAGGCAAAACTTAAATGACAATAATTCCTCAAGCCTAAAAAGTCAAATCTAAAAGAAATAACAAAACTAACCTTTGATCTGCATATCCATTTATTATCCCACATGCTAAAATGCATCTAATTTGTCACAACTCCAACTTGCTTTAACATACCTTAGCATAATTAATTTTATTTTATTTTTTGAAAAAATGTTAGGAATGTAATATACCATATTCCAACAAAATATAAAACTTTTCTTCATTTTTATATAAATTGAATATAGTCAGGGGTGAATCTAGGTTTTTCAAGGCCTAGGGCTTATTGAAGTCCAATGGGGCCCCATTCTTTGTTAATAAAAATATTACTACAAATTATCATTATTTTTATATTATTAATATTAACTATTTTTTACTATACGATAAGTGCTCATTGTTAGTATTAAAAATTTATGATAATAATTCAATTTTTGTGGGTCTTTGACACTTGGAGGCCCAGGGCTTAATACCCAATTAGTCCCTATGTAGATCTGCCCCTGAATATAGTGAACAAATACATCTTTCTTCTCAACAGTATGCCTAACCTGAAATACTGAACTGATGAACTACTATGCTTACTGACAGGTAATAGTGGGTTATTTGCAAAATAAATATTTTCTTAAAAATATTTTCTTAATGCTAATATTAAATACAAAATTAAAATATATCTTTTAAATTTTAGAAATAAATAGTTTTTACTTATTTTTTAATTTTTGTATACTTTAAATTCCTTATTCAACATCTTAATGCAATTAGCCTTTGTCATTCCCAGTGGTGGCTCATGATAAACATTTCAAAACTGCAGCACCCCCAAAAAAAATGTCTTGACTTTTATTAGATAGTAATTATACACGTGTCCAAAATTTAAGGACGAACACAATTTCTAGCACTAATAGCTAGGAAAAGCACAACAAACAAAGGTTGCAGGTTTATGCCCTGGCCAGTTCTTTTCTTTCAGATGATTCTAAATAATTTAATAAATTACTTAAAATTATAATTATTAAATTAATATTTAGATAAGAAATGGCACCTAATGTCTGCCTGTAGTAGCAAAAGCAAATTACTTAGTACTAATTATTAAAATTAGCAAATTTATAGCCCCAGTATTCAAGGCAATTGTTTGGATATATATATATATATATATATATAGGGCTTTGAGTTGTTTAATATACTTATGACGAATCAATTACGGAAATTGATGCAATACGTAATAATTTGCATGAAAAGTTAATGAGGTTAAAAGATAAAGAAAGAAGAAATAATATTGTAATCTCAGACATAGAGGATAACAATAAAATGGACAATAGCTTATTTAAGGTACAGAAACTTCTTAACAATAACTTAAAGATTACAGATGTGAATATTAAGCATGCTTCTAGAATTGGAAAATTTAAACCAAATGGATAAAGATTAATACAAGAACTATCAGAAAGAAATTAAGACTCTATGGTAAAGAAATGTGTTCAAAAGAAGCTAGAAATGTTAAATTGCGATATAACAGATTAATTATATATGATAAGATATTTGTGTGAAATTACAATGGTGAAATTTTCCAGCTAGATAGAGAACAATCTTTTTTATTAATATAGTTTACAATGATAAACAGTATGATAACATAAAGGACAAGGATGACATATATTCTGTACTTGAGTAATAATGATAATATGAAACTTCTATTTTATAATACTGCAAGTTTAAATAATAAATATTGCTTTCCTAATTTCTGGAATCTGATATATAGAATGGATGAGTTCTGTCTGGTAGAAACATGGCATACATCTCTCATAATTAAATCAATGTTTTCTAATAATTATAAAATTTATCATCAGGTAGCATATAGCTGTGAGGGTCCTGGAAGACCCAGTGGTGAATTAATTGTTGGACTTACATTAGATGCAGTCTCTGAAGTTAAACTGATATTTCAATCACAGTTTATGCTGATTTTACAACTACAGTAGATACTGAAGACTTAACCAATATCTAGCTAATAGTGTTATATATTCTGTCTAACAATAAGTATGATGATTTCAAGAATATTTTGTTGCTTATAGAAAACTACTAATTACATGGAAATAATTTGATCTTATGCACAGATTTTAATGCTAGAATGGAACATTCTGATTATTTGTCATGTTTCACTTGTGGCTGGCAAATTGCTTTGAGAGATTAAAAAAACTCCATTGTTAATGATAGAGGAAACTTCTCTACCATTTTTGTGAGAATAATAATCTTGTTTGCTTAAATGGTTTATTGCCAGGGGATGAAGAAGGTAATTTTACCTACCATACAATTAAGGAGGCACTAACATTGATTTTGTGATAGTATCACAAAAAATATATTCTCATATTATAAATGACTTGCATGTTTTATCAGAGATAGGTTCTGATCACTCATCTGTCTTACTATCAATGATCCCCTTGATATCATCTAGAGCTACTGACAGACAATTTTTTGGTAAATGTGCAATATGGAGGGGTGAATTTAAATCTTCATTTACTATTACACTAGATAAAGTTTTATCAGAAGAGTATGGAGGAAGCCTTACATCTAATGATCTAGTGAATTGTATAGTTAAAGCAGCAATGATTCCTGGACAGCAGTAATTCATGATGTTAAATTGGTTCCTCCTAAAAGCCATATAAGAAATGTATGGTATGATAGTGAATGTTTCATGATGAGAAAAGAATCTGTGGAAATTGTTTAAGAAGGCAAAAAAGTTAAATACTGTAGAAAATTAAACGTTCTATAAAAACTATTTGAAAGAATATAAAGTATTATGTCAAAAGAAAAAAGGAATCTTATTTTTGGAATTTAAATAGGAGATTGGTGTCATGCAATAATTCTAAAATATTCTGGCAAATAATAGTTTTAAATGTAAAAGTGCATGTAGTTATAGTTTAAGAATTACCTTGAAAAGATGGTTCAATTTTTATTCTGCTAAATTTTCTAAAGAACATTCTTTAATTATTAATGATAAACAATTGTCAATGGATGTTTATAAAGTGTTTCCATTAGAGACAGAATGTTTTACAGATTTCACATTGGAGGAGATAAAAGGAGCAATTAATTGTTCCTTTTCTGTTAACAGGACACCAATCAATGTGTACAGCAATGGGTAAGATTCAAGCTCTAAGTGAGGGGTTTCACACCCCCAGAATTGTTGACCTCCTATATGAGCAAAAAATCAAAGGAACAATACCTGTACATGTGATCCTTTATGGGATATTCGCCTCCAAAGGGACCATCCATAAATTACGTAAGGTATTTTCGGGGTGGATGGGGGTCAAGGATTTCTTACGATTTCTTACTCAGGGATAGGGGAAATAGATCTCTTGCTAGTATTTGGAGTGAAATGGTTATTGATGGTCATACCATGATAGCCAAATTCATTAAACCTACAGATAGTACAGAGAGTTTTGACAAATTGAATCATGATTGGTATATTATAATTTAGGCTCAAAATATTAACAGATTTTAAAGAATTTTAAATAATGCCTTTGTTTTGTTTCTAAAGATAAGTAAGTGCGATGATGTTGAGTGTTGTAACTTTATTAGAAGTAATATTCGTACAATTTTGCCTACTGGATTTCTTCCTGCTCCTTGCCAAATTACTCATGATGAAATAACAGGGTTACTTAAGGTGCCTCAGACAACGAATAATGCTGATAAAGATGCAAGATTCATGCATTTATACCAAAGATTAAACCTTGAATTGTTTGTTTTATTGCAAACCGGAAATCAGAATAATTTGCCATATGATTACTTTTGCCCAACCATAAAGTCACAAATAAAAGGAAAAACTTGATCTACATGTCATATGTATTTTGCTTCAAAGAAAAAATTAACAAGCACAAGAAACTGACTAATCATAAAGTAACTTTTTCCAAAATAAAACTTGTTCATATTGAAGAGATCTGCAAATATTCTCGAATTTTGATGAGTATATGAAAGAGAGGGATATATCAACCAACAGGTAATAACTATTGTTTGACAGCATTACTGTCACTCACAGAATCTTCTTATTACCCAAAGGAAGAGAACCATGGACATGGCAAAATTAAATTTTTGAGCTTTCTAGCTTTCCCAGATTTTTGCAAGTCCTCAGACTATGCTATCTTGAAATCAAAATCATTCTGTGCTTGCACAGGATTTTATATATTACCATTTTAATAAATTTATTTAATGTTATTTGTACAATGTAATGTAATTTGTATATTTAATGTAGTTAAAACAAACAAATGAAATAAGTTGAAATAATTTAAAAATTATATCTAATTTTAAGTATATTTCTCATTTATCACTATTTTATAACAGAAAATTTTTCAAAACAAAACAGCATTTCTGTGGCAAAGGTATAGGGCATTGTTTTGTAAGCAAATGATGATGACAACTATCAATAACAACACGAATACTTCAAAAAAAAGCAAGAGCCAACAAAGTAATCAGTGATACAATGAATTGCCATTAAAATATTTTCAAAAACATAAGAAAAGAAGCAAATAAATAAAATGTGATGTCAAATCATCTTAAATACATTCATATGCAGCACATGCACAAAATATTAGATGGCAGGCAGAAACTATAGTATTTAAACTTGATTAAGTTCAAATGTCACCAAAAATGACATCAGAAAGTTTTCTGTATGTATTGATGTTTGTGTGTGTGTGGGGGGAAACAATTTTGTTCACCCTCTTTGAAGCTTAACTCCTGTGCTTTTTGTCAAAAATTTCTGAAATTTTGCAGGGAGGCTTGAGTATTAGGAGAATTGATGCTAATAAATTTTAGTGATTAAAAGTCAAAGAGGTGGGAATAATGGGGGTCATGTGTCATATCTCGAGTAAAATTGGACTTAAGTCCAATTTTATTCGATATATGATACGAGATTTATTACTCATTATTAGCATTTAAAATTTTTTCTATAAAACACATCCTTACCCTCAAAATTAAGCATTTTGCCATTTTATAATAATTAAAAATATGAAAACTTGTTAATAATAAAATATCAAAACAGATGGCACCACACACATACTTTTAAATGTTGCTGGGAGAGTTAAGGAACTCATTGCTAGATTTTTTTTTCCTTTGTGAAAAGCTTTTGGGCACACTGTATTGTTTCATATCCTTTAATTAAAAATTTCCCAAATGACACATTTTAAACCACATTTGGCATATTTGGCATCTTCCCCATAGACATTACAATTGTTTTTACTGTTTGTATGGCATTATATCTTATTTGAAAGTCATAAAACTTAATATGTCTGATTTGCTTTTTATCCTAAGACATTTCAACTTCATTTTATTCAAACAAAATGTGTGAAGTAAGACTCTAAACAAAGGATAAAATCTCACATATATATGTTAAATTTCACAACTGTTACAATTAAATCACACATGTATGTTAAGATGAAGAAGTCCATAGTGTGCTACCAATAAATGCAGTTTTCATTTTATTATACATTATTTACATATTTTATTTATGATTTTCATATTTTAATTTATTATTAAGGCATTTAATTATGTTATTTTTACCTTAAATTACATGTATTTGCTGTTTTAAGTTTATTGTTCAGGGTCTGGGAATGGATTAATTCACTTTCCATTATTTCTAATGGAAAAAATTGATTCAAAGTTTGAATGACCTCCTGGTTAATAAATTAAGTTTGAAGTATGACACTCCACTGTATATGATGTCCACGATATATATTATTTAAATATGAAATATTTCTAAATAAATTTATATGTATTCAAGTTATGGAAATAGATCATTCCATAACCCATCACACAAGTCAAATTTTATTTACAGTTGACCCCCCTATAAGATCATAGATACGTTCCATTTTTTAGGAATCCGATTTCTTACGAGTCGTTCCAATCACAGCCCGACACGTGTGAAGTTTACGGACTACGGCTGATTGAAAGATCTTCTTCCATAAAATTAATCGATTCTAGACTAATCCGACTCAACATTTCCAAAATACATATATATTTTTTGGAAATAATCCGTATAAACTACGCTATAAACAAAAAATTGTAGGATTACTTACCGAGTGTGCACCATTCGACATCGCCATTGCTCA
>NW_019385748.1:89134-97939 GCF_000671375.1 Centruroides sculpturatus | reverse complement strand
TTATCTTTCTGCGATAAATTATTTATCAGATATCGCGGCCGCCGTTTCGTGTGCTGTTCCGCGACGAAGACAAGCTTTGAACAACGGGCGTAGTCGAACAGTACACACTCGGTAAGTAATCCTATAATTTTTTGTTTATAGCATAGTTTATACGGATTACTCCCAAAAAATTATACGTGTTTTGGAAATGTTGAGTCAAATTAGTCTAGAATCGGTTAATTTTATAGAAGAAAACCTTTCGAACAGCCTTAGTCCGTAAAGTTCCCACCTATCAGGCTGCGATTGGCTCATGTATTTAATCGTTCCTACAACGTAATTTTCGGTTAGCGTGGAACGTATCTAAGCGTTATAGGGGGTCTACTGTATTTTGTTTTTTTTTCTTCCTCTGGCACTGTAGACACTCCTAAAGAAATTACTACTGGATCTAGAAAGCTCAAATTTTAAACTTGTTTTTCTTGTTATCAGTGAGGTGCTCACAAAACTAAGGTTTCTGGGGTTTCCCATAGAACTATTTCAGTTTTATGGCTTAATTTTATGCTTACAGGATAAAATTGCATTGAAACAAAAATTTTATTCAAATTGTTACTCAGAATAACAAAAGCTCAAATTAATGCAAATTAAAACTTTATCGAAAGGTGTCAGCAGCATATTTGATCAGCATTCAGTCAATCAGTGCCAACCTAAATGAATATTGAAAGTATTCAGTTGGAAGCACATTGGTCAGCAATGCGTTTGGTCAGTGTTCGGTGATTGCCACAGTGGTTGCCAAGTGCCAACCAAATTGTACATCATCGTCTTATGTCTTGATATAATAATAAAATTATTAAAACAAAAAACAATTGATATCCAAACAAAACCATCTAAAATTTAAAAAAATTGTGCCAAGTAAAAACTTGACAATTTACCAACAGTCAAAATTTTTCTTAGCAGTTTCTCTTTGGTAAAGATAAGCTTGGCACTTTCAAAGCAGTACTCACAAGATTTTTACCTGTATTATTGTTTTCTACATTTCACTTCAAAGCAAAATGTAGAAAACAATAATACATGTAAAAATTTTCTTTCCTGATAGTGTCATAATAATATTTGTGTGAAATGCTGTAAATAATTGGGTACTGCTGAATTAAGTGTATTAACTTGTCATCAATAATTTTGAATAAAAACAAAACACAATCAAGTGCAACAAAAAATTTTCAGCAAACAGAAGCAATTTTCCTTATTTGCAATAAAAGAAAGTTGTCAGTGTGCCTGTGCACTATTTTGAAATCAGTCAAAATATTCCTCCTCTGAAAACTGATTTCAGTCCAATCTCATATGAAGTTTCTGATCTGATCCAAATTAGTTTGCATAGTTCCACTTCAATACTTGTTATAAAAAAATTTTTACCATTTTGATCTGATCCAATGTAGTGCTTAAGAATATTCTAAAGCTTGCTAATCCAAGCTTTAGAATATTCTTACAAAGCCAATGATTTTGTTTCAAACACAAATATAACAAAATTATACATATAATATTGAACTGAGATGATGCATCAGCCTACATTGCCTGACTATGTAAATTTGCACCTAATGTACTTTGTTTGCATTCTGTAAGCATTATTCACAAATTCTGTGTGTATGCTGGAAACTTTTTTATGTAAGTATGGATTTAGGCATCAAATTTATTTAAGTAGAGGTCTGTCTGTATCTAAAAAAAATGCTCAAAAATAAATGATCAAGAATTATATCATATCCACAGGAGTTGTGCTGCATAAAGCTAAAATTGTCATTTGAAATATTTTTATTAAAGTGGCGATAAAAATCCTAGTTGCTTCTTTCGGACATTCAACATAAAATTGAATCACAAAGCACACTTCAGGAAAAACAGCAAAATGTCAAGCTTCTGTGCAATGGGAATGCCATGCACCACACACCTAGCAATTTCAGGATGTCACATGGCAAGCTCAGGCAGAAAAGCAGGTGACATTGAGAACCAAAGGCAGTTTTGTGCAATGCCATCCAGTGTTTCCAGACTGGAGATTTCTTATCAACTGGCATAAAATTTGAAAAATTTTTTGAGGTGACCTTTTTTACTCTGATCTTTTTTAGTAGACAAACAAAAATTTTTACATGATAGAATCTGTGAAATACTGTTTTAATATCGTAATCAAATGTATTATTTGGAACTATTCATTAAAAATTGTTCAAAAATAATTCCTATTGCTAACAATGATAGGGTCAGATGTTTAGGTCTTCAATTCCTATGAAACCTGGTAAGCACTTAGTCTTAAACACTAATAGCTCCTTGTCCAAATAATAGGACCAACTCCTTAAGCATTTCCCAAAACAAGCCTCTGAAAATTGAGTGTTTAGCTTATAAGCCTTTTAATGTTTCATGTCTCTGAGTGGTGATAGCCAAGCAGATAAGATTCTAGGCACTGAAGCTAGACGATGTATTTTCAAATCTTTGGAATTTTAGTTTAGTTTTTTTTTTTATGTGTAACATTATTATTTTCTGCATCATCACCATTATTATTCCTTATGTTTAAAGCTTATAAAACAAGAGATTAAAAATTGCAACATCATTTCCTGTTTAGATAAAACAAATCTGTAGATTTAATTAAGTCTTTTGCATTGTTAAATAAGTCTATTATTTCTTCACATTTATTTTTACATATTTTTACATACTATGTCTTCACAAGCAAATAAGCTTCAGATGTTACTGCATGTGGATGAAAAAGACAAGTGATATGAAAATAGGGTAGCATAATCATAGCATTTTATTATTTTTTTAATTGTTAATATTATGGACAATTTCCTCATGCAGTCATGTTTGTTATGCTTCAAATATCACAATACCATTCTATCTGAAAATAAATATGAAGAAAAAAAATTTTATTTAACAACATAAAAGAGTTAAATCTACAGAATTTTGTTTTTGCTAAGCAGAAAATGATGTCACAATTTTTAATCTCTTGTTTTATAAGTTTTAAACATGAGGAATAATAATAGTAATAATAATGCTAATAATGCAGAAAATAATAATGTTACACATAAAAAAAACTAAATTAAACTAATATTCCAAAGGTTCAAACTTCATTATCTAGCATCTTATTTACTTGGTGATAGCAGAGTAAATAAGATGCATGAAATGTTCAAAGACTTATAAGCTAAACACTCAATTTTCAGTGGCTTGTTTTTGGGAAACACTTGAGAAGTTGGTTCTATTATTTGGACAAAGAGATGTTAGTGTTTAAGACTAAGTGCTCACCAGGTTTCATAGGAATTGAAGATCTAAACATCTGACCATCTTGTTTTAATTGACAGCTTAAAACATTGCTTTGCTTTCCAGACACCAAATTGATAAGGCTACCAGAACCCATATTAATTAGTAAGTAAAACTGGTAGCAATAAATAATTTGAAGTGACAAAAAAAATTTTAAACTGGCAAATGGTTGGAGATATTTTTAAATTTTCCACAGTGATCCCTGTATTCAAGTAACTAATGAATGATTCCAGTATCAGGATAAAGTATATTGAACATAAAATTCACAAAAAATAATTGTTGTCTATATCTTATGAATAAATTTATACATACAGTCAATGCACAAATAAACTCTTCTGTTGTCATGATAAATACAGCCTAAAGTGAAACTGGCCAAACTAAGATTTACTTGGATCTACAGGACAACAGCAGAAAGAGATCCATTAGGACTAATAGCACACTGAGTTAATACACTGTTGTATATTAATAAAAATGCAATGTCAGCAAAAAAATTTTTAATGATATTGTATGTTTTATATTAAAAACAGAATAATGAAAATAAATNTTAAAATTAGCAAATTTATAGCCCCAGTATTCAAGGCAATTGTTTGGATATATATATATATATATATATATAGGGCTTTGAGTTGTTTAATATACTTATGACGAATCAATTACGGAAATTGATGCAATACGTAATAATTTGCATGAAAAGTTAATGAGGTTAAAAGATAAAGAAAGAAGAAATAATATTGTAATCTCAGACATAGAGGATAACAATAAAATGGACAATAGCTTATTTAAGGTACAGAAACTTCTTAACAATAACTTAAAGATTACAGATGTGAATATTAAGCATGCTTCTAGAATTGGAAAATTTAAACCAAATGGATAAAGATTAATACAAGAACTATCAGAAAGAAATTAAGACTCTATGGTAAAGAAATGTGTTCAAAAGAAGCTAGAAATGTTAAATTGCGATATAACAGATTAATTATATATGATAAGATATTTGTGTGAAATTACAATGGTGAAATTTTCCAGCTAGATAGAGAACAATCTTTTTTATTAATATAGTTTACAATGATAAACAGTATGATAACATAAAGGACAAGGATGACATATATTCTGTACTTGAGTAATAATGATAATATGAAACTTCTATTTTATAATACTGCAAGTTTAAATAATAAATATTGCTTTCCTAATTTCTGGAATCTGATATATAGAATGGATGAGTTCTGTCTGGTAGAAACATGGCATACATCTCTCATAATTAAATCAATGTTTTCTAATAATTATAAAATTTATCATCAGGTAGCATATAGCTGTGAGGGTCCTGGAAGACCCAGTGGTGAATTAATTGTTGGACTTACATTAGATGCAGTCTCTGAAGTTAAACTGATATTTCAATCACAGTTTATGCTGATTTTACAACTACAGTAGATACTGAAGACTTAACCAATATCTAGCTAATAGTGTTATATATTCTGTCTAACAATAAGTATGATGATTTCAAGAATATTTTGTTGCTTATAGAAAACTACTAATTACATGGAAATAATTTGATCTTATGCACAGATTTTAATGCTAGAATGGAACATTCTGATTATTTGTCATGTTTCACTTGTGGCTGGCAAATTGCTTTGAGAGATTAAAAAAACTCCATTGTTAATGATAGAGGAAACTTCTCTACCATTTTTGTGAGAATAATAATCTTGTTTGCTTAAATGGTTTATTGCCAGGGGATGAAGAAGGTAATTTTACCTACCATACAATTAAGGAGGCACTAACATTGATTTTGTGATAGTATCACAAAAAATATATTCTCATATTATAAATGACTTGCATGTTTTATCAGAGATAGGTTCTGATCACTCATCTGTCTTACTATCAATGATCCCCTTGATATCATCTAGAGCTACTGACAGACAATTTTTTGGTAAATGTGCAATATGGAGGGGTGAATTTAAATCTTCATTTACTATTACACTAGATAAAGTTTTATCAGAAGAGTATGGAGGAAGCCTTACATCTAATGATCTAGTGAATTGTATAGTTAAAGCAGCAATGATTCCTGGACAGCAGTAATTCATGATGTTAAATTGGTTCCTCCTAAAAGCCATATAAGAAATGTATGGTATGATAGTGAATGTTTCATGATGAGAAAAGAATCTGTGGAAATTGTTTAAGAAGGCAAAAAAGTTAAATACTGTAGAAAATTAAACGTTCTATAAAAACTATTTGAAAGAATATAAAGTATTATGTCAAAAGAAAAAAGGAATCTTATTTTTGGAATTTAAATAGGAGATTGGTGTCATGCAATAATTCTAAAATATTCTGGCAAATAATAGTTTTAAATGTAAAAGTGCATGTAGTTATAGTTTAAGAATTACCTTGAAAAGATGGTTCAATTTTTATTCTGCTAAATTTTCTAAAGAACATTCTTTAATTATTAATGATAAACAATTGTCAATGGATGTTTATAAAGTGTTTCCATTAGAGACAGAATGTTTTACAGATTTCACATTGGAGGAGATAAAAGGAGCAATTAATTGTTCCTTTTCTGTTAACAGGACACCAATCAATGTGTACAGCAATGGGTAAGATTCAAGCTCTAAGTGAGGGGTTTCACACCCCCAGAATTGTTGACCTCCTATATGAGCAAAAAATCAAAGGAACAATACCTGTACATGTGATCCTTTATGGGATATTCGCCTCCAAAGGGACCATCCATAAATTACGTAAGGTATTTTCGGGGTGGATGGGGGTCAAGGATTTCTTACGATTTCTTACTCAGGGATAGGGGAAATAGATCTCTTGCTAGTATTTGGAGTGAAATGGTTATTGATGGTCATACCATGATAGCCAAATTCATTAAACCTACAGATAGTACAGAGAGTTTTGACAAATTGAATCATGATTGGTATATTATAATTTAGGCTCAAAATATTAACAGATTTTAAAGAATTTTAAATAATGCCTTTGTTTTGTTTCTAAAGATAAGTAAGTGCGATGATGTTGAGTGTTGTAACTTTATTAGAAGTAATATTCGTACAATTTTGCCTACTGGATTTCTTCCTGCTCCTTGCCAAATTACTCATGATGAAATAACAGGGTTACTTAAGGTGCCTCAGACAACGAATAATGCTGATAAAGATGCAAGATTCATGCATTTATACCAAAGATTAAACCTTGAATTGTTTGTTTTATTGCAAACCGGAAATCAGAATAATTTGCCATATGATTACTTTTGCCCAACCATAAAGTCACAAATAAAAGGAAAAACTTGATCTACATGTCATATGTATTTTGCTTCAAAGAAAAAATTAACAAGCACAAGAAACTGACTAATCATAAAGTAACTTTTTCCAAAATAAAACTTGTTCATATTGAAGAGATCTGCAAATATTCTCGAATTTTGATGAGTATATGAAAGAGAGGGATATATCAACCAACAGGTAATAACTATTGTTTGACAGCATTACTGTCACTCACAGAATCTTCTTATTACCCAAAGGAAGAGAACCATGGACATGGCAAAATTAAATTTTTGAGCTTTCTAGCTTTCCCAGATTTTTGCAAGTCCTCAGACTATGCTATCTTGAAATCAAAATCATTCTGTGCTTGCACAGGATTTTATATATTACCATTTTAATAAATTTATTTAATGTTATTTGTACAATGTAATGTAATTTGTATATTTAATGTAGTTAAAACAAACAAATGAAATAAGTTGAAATAATTTAAAAATTATATCTAATTTTAAGTATATTTCTCATTTATCACTATTTTATAACAGAAAATTTTTCAAAACAAAACAGCATTTCTGTGGCAAAGGTATAGGGCATTGTTTTGTAAGCAAATGATGATGACAACTATCAATAACAACACGAATACTTCAAAAAAAAGCAAGAGCCAACAAAGTAATCAGTGATACAATGAATTGCCATTAAAATATTTTCAAAAACATAAGAAAAGAAGCAAATAAATAAAATGTGATGTCAAATCATCTTAAATACATTCATATGCAGCACATGCACAAAATATTAGATGGCAGGCAGAAACTATAGTATTTAAACTTGATTAAGTTCAAATGTCACCAAAAATGACATCAGAAAGTTTTCTGTATGTATTGATGTTTGTGTGTGTGTGGGGGGAAACAATTTTGTTCACCCTCTTTGAAGCTTAACTCCTGTGCTTTTTGTCAAAAATTTCTGAAATTTTGCAGGGAGGCTTGAGTATTAGGAGAATTGATGCTAATAAATTTTAGTGATTAAAAGTCAAAGAGGTGGGAATAATGGGGGTCATGTGTCATATCTCGAGTAAAATTGGACTTAAGTCCAATTTTATTCGATATATGATACGAGATTTATTACTCATTATTAGCATTTAAAATTTTTTCTATAAAACACATCCTTACCCTCAAAATTAAGCATTTTGCCATTTTATAATAATTAAAAATATGAAAACTTGTTAATAATAAAATATCAAAACAGATGGCACCACACACATACTTTTAAATGTTGCTGGGAGAGTTAAGGAACTCATTGCTAGATTTTTTTTTCCTTTGTGAAAAGCTTTTGGGCACACTGTATTGTTTCATATCCTTTAATTAAAAATTTCCCAAATGACACATTTTAAACCACATTTGGCATATTTGGCATCTTCCCCATAGACATTACAATTGTTTTTACTGTTTGTATGGCATTATATCTTATTTGAAAGTCATAAAACTTAATATGTCTGATTTGCTTTTTATCCTAAGACATTTCAACTTCATTTTATTCAAACAAAATGTGTGAAGTAAGACTCTAAACAAAGGATAAAATCTCACATATATATGTTAAATTTCACAACTGTTACAATTAAATCACACATGTATGTTAAGATGAAGAAGTCCATAGTGTGCTACCAATAAATGCAGTTTTCATTTTATTATACATTATTTACATATTTTATTTATGATTTTCATATTTTAATTTATTATTAAGGCATTTAATTATGTTATTTTTACCTTAAATTACATGTATTTGCTGTTTTAAGTTTATTGTTCAGGGTCTGGGAATGGATTAATTCACTTTCCATTATTTCTAATGGAAAAAATTGATTCAAAGTTTGAATGACCTCCTGGTTAATAAATTAAGTTTGAAGTATGACACTCCACTGTATATGATGTCCACGATATATATTATTTAAATATGAAATATTTCTAAATAAATTTATATGTATTCAAGTTATGGAAATAGATCATTCCATAACCCATCACACAAGTCAAATTTTATTTACAGTTGACCCCCCTATAAGATCATAGATACGTTCCATTTTTTAGGAATCCGATTTCTTACGAGTCGTTCCAATCACAGCCCGACACGTGTGAAGTTTACGGACTACGGCTGATTGAAAGATCTTCTTCCATAAAATTAATCGATTCTAGACTAATCCGACTCAACATTTCCAAAATACATATATATTTTTTGGAAATAATCCGTATAAACTACGCTATAAACAAAAAATTGTAGGATTACTTACCGAGTGTGCACCATTCGACATCGCCATTGCTCA
>NW_019385748.1:54390-86308 GCF_000671375.1 Centruroides sculpturatus | reverse complement strand
AGTGCTCACCAGTGATATAATAATAAAATTATTAAAACAAAAAACAATTGATATCCAAACAAAACCATCTAAAATTTAAAAAAATTGTGCCAAGTAAAAACTTGAGAATTTACCAACAGTCAAAATTTTTCTTAGCAGTTTCTCTTTGGTAAAGATAAGCTTGGCACTTTCAAAGCAGTACTCACAAGATTTTTACCTGTATTATTGTTTTCTACATTTCACTTCAAAGCAAAATGTAGAAAACAATAATACATGTAAAAATTTTCTTTCCTGATAGTGTCATAATAATATTTGTGTGAAATGCTGTAAATAATTGGGTACTGCTGAATTAAGTGTATTAACTTGTCATCAATAATTTTGAATAAAAACAAAACACAATCAAGTGCAACAAAAAATTTTCAGCAAACAGAAGCAATTTTCCTTATTTGCAATAAAAGAAAGTTGTCAGTGTGCCTGTGCACTATTTTGAAATCAGTCAAAATATTCCTCCTCTGAAAACTGATTTCAGTCCAATCTCATATGAAGTTTCTGATCTGATCCAAATTAGTTTGCATAGTTCCACTTCAATACTTGTTATAAAAAAATTTTTACCATTTTGATCTGATCCAATGTAGTGCTTAAGAATATTCTAAAGCTTGCTAATCCAAGCTTTAGAATATTCTTACAAAGCCAATGATTTTGTTTCAAACACAAATATAACAAAATTATACATATAATATTGAACTGAGATGATGCATCAGCCTACATTGCCTGACTATGTAAATTTGCACCTAATGTACTTTGTTTGCATTCTGTAAGCATTATTCACAAATTCTGTGTGTATGCTGGAAACTTTTTTATGTAAGTATGGATTTAGGCATCAAATTTATTTAAGTAGAGGTCTGTCTGTATCTAAAAAAAATGCTCAAAAATAAATGATCAAGAATTATATCATATCCACAGGAGTTGTGCTGCATAAAGCTAAAATTGTCATTTGAAATATTTTTATTAAAGTGGCGATAAAAATCCTAGTTGCTTCTTTCGGACATTCAACATAAAATTGAATCACAAAGCACACTTCAGGAAAAACAGCAAAATGTCAAGCTTCTGTGCAATGGGAATGCCATGCACCACACACCTAGCAATTTCAGGATGTCACATGGCAAGCTCAGGCAGAAAAGCAGGTGACATTGAGAACCAAAGGCAGTTTTGTGCAATGCCATCCAGTGTTTCCAGACTGGAGATTTCTTATCAACTGGCATAAAATTTGAAAAATTTTTTGAGGTGACCTTTTTTACTCTGATCTTTTTTAGTAGACAAACAAAAATTTTTACATGATAGAATCTGTGAAATACTGTTTTAATATCGTAATCAAATGTATTATTTGGAACTATTCATTAAAAATTGTTCAAAAATAATTCCTATTGCTAACAATGATAGGGTCAGATGTTTAGGTCTTCAATTCCTATGAAACCTGGTAAGCACTTAGTCTTAAACACTAATAGCTCCTTGTCCAAATAATAGGACCAACTCCTTAAGCATTTCCCAAAACAAGCCTCTGAAAATTGAGTGTTTAGCTTATAAGCCTTTTAATGTTTCATGTCTCTGAGTGGTGATAGCCAAGCAGATAAGATTCTAGGCACTGAAGCTAGACGATGTATTTTCAAATCTTTGGAATTTTAGTTTAGTTTTTTTTTTTATGTGTAACATTATTATTTTCTGCATCATCACCATTATTATTCCTTATGTTTAAAGCTTATAAAACAAGAGATTAAAAATTGCAACATCATTTCCTGTTTAGATAAAACAAATCTGTAGATTTAATTAAGTCTTTTGCATTGTTAAGTAAGTCTATTATTTCTTCACATTTATTTTTACATATTTTTACATACTATGTCTTCACAAGCAAATAAGCTTCAGATGTTACTGCATGTGGATGAAAAAGACAAGTGATATGAAAATAGGGTAGCATAATCATAGCATTTTATTATTTTTTTAATTGTTAATATTATGGACAATTTCCTCATGCAGTCATGTTTGTTATGCTTCAAATATCACAATACCATTCTATCTGAAAATAAATATGAAGAAAAAAAATTTTATTTAACAACATAAAAGAGTTAAATCTACAGAATTTTGTTTTTGCTAAGCAGAAAATGATGTCACAATTTTTAATCTCTTGTTTTATGTTTTAAACATGAGGAATAATAATAGTAATAATAATGCTAATAATGCAGAAAATAATAATGTTACACATAAAAAAAACTAAATTAAACTAATATTCCAAAGGTTCAAACTTCATTATCTAGCATCTTATTTACTTGGTGATAGCAGAGTAAATAAGATGCATGAAATGTTCAAAGACTTATAAGCTAAACACTCAATTTTCAGTGGCTTGTTTTTGGGAAACACTTGAGAAGTTGGTTCTATTATTTGGACAAAGAGATGTTAGTGTTTAAGACTAAGTGCTCACCAGGTTTCATAGGAATTGAAGATCTAAACATCTGACCATCTTGTTTTAATTGACAGCTTAAAACATTGCTTTGCTTTCCAGACACCAAATTGATAAGGCTACCAGAACCCATATTAATTAGTAAGTAAAACTGGTAGCAATAAATAATTTGAAGTGACAAAAAAAATTTTAAACTGGCAAATGGTTGGAGATATTTTTAAATTTTCCACAGTGATCCCTGTATTCAAGTAACTAATGAATGATTCCAGTATCAGGATAAAGTATATTGAACATAAAATTCACAAAAAATAATTGTTGTCTATATCTTATGAATAAATTTATACATACAGTCAATGCACAAATAAACTCTTCTGTTGTCATGATAAATACAGCCTAAAGTGAAACTGGCCAAACTAAGATTTACTTGGATCTACAGGACAACAGCAGAAAGAGATCCATTAGGACTAATAGCACACTGAGTTAATACACTGTTGTATATTAATAAAAATGCAATGTCAGCAAAAAAATTTTTAATGATATTGTATGTTTTATATTAAAAACAGAATAATGAAAATAAATGTAATAGTAAATCTATTGTAATAAATTGTTAAAAATAAATTAGTAATAATGCACTGAAATTTTGTAATAAAAATTATTAAACTGCACAATGCCAATGAAACAAACAATAATATACAAAAAGAACAGTCACTCCCTACTTCCACTAGCATTATTTTTGAAATGTTCACAAATGAATTTCAAATAAATTTGTAATACTTTATAAATTTGTTATACTGTAAAATATTCTAATAAAAATTGTATAAATGTTGCAATAATTGTGAACAGATATGTTGCAATAAATTCTACATTTTAATATTCCACAAAAAATACGTTAACTTATATATAATGATTTTCCATCATTAAGTTAAAATTTAAAATAAGCAATAGCTTACATTTATTTTATAATATTTTATATACTGTATTAAGATATATTTATGTCCTAATTAAACTAGTATAATGTTCAATTTAGGATAATGAAAAAGTTAAATGTTGAATGATTCCAATAGTTTCAATAATTAATATAAGTTTGTACACAGCTTGTACTTTCACTTATTTAAATGAAATTTTAAAATGATTACTAAGTTAATAACAAATCATAATAATAAGATACTCTTGATTAACTTTTAATTCCATCAAGAAAAATGTTAAAATGCTCTTTTATTAACTAATACATTAATTTTCATTTATTACCTTTATTTTATAAGTCAGTCTAATTTTAGATGAAAGTTTTTTTTGAAATAAGATATATCAATGAATTTTCAAATAAAAAGAAAATAATTATAATTAATGAATACTATTAAAAAGTAAATAATTAAAAATAACTTCTTCATTTAAAACATAATAATAATAACTATTTACCTCATTACTTCTTTTTATGTAGGATTGCCCTTTGGAGAGTTTCATTATAGGAAATTTTCATGTAGAATTTCTGAAAATAAATAAAATTTACATTTAAAATCAAAATAATCAATATCAATTTTTTTATATATATATTTGATTCAAAAATTGAATCATCACTACTCTAAAATACAAATTACTTTTTTTGGTCCAAAAAAATTAACCCCTTTTATATACAGTATAACATAGAATGCTAACAGATTCATACTGTAATATAAGTACAAAAAGCAAATCACAAATAGAATGCTCACTTGGTATTTTATAAAATAGTAACTTAATTATTTAAGAAAAATTTTCATATAACATAATTGGTTTAATTTTGTTATTAAGGAAATATTCTTTTAAAATTTAAGCATATATTTAATAGTTGCACTTAAAGTTATTAAAAAATAATTAAGTCCATTAAATAATCTATTGATAAGACAAGTAGTTCATAAATTAGCTGATAGATTCAACATCCAGTAAAAAGAAAACCTTTCAAACTCTTGAATAAGTTTTAGAAATTAAATAATTCATTTCTTTAAATTTTTAATAATAATGAACATCACATATTTTTACCACTTAATATGCTAATGACACTGATCTACAGCATATAATTACAATAAATAATTGCTTGTTACATTTGTTACTTTTCTTCATTTAATTTTTATCGTTACACCATGCATGGTATTCTATATTTTAATAGGATTAATAATGATCAAATAAACCATGCTTTAGAAGCATATTAATTTATACCTGTTAAATATAATTTTATTCTTTACATTCCATTGTTTATTTTATATTTTAAGTATATATTTATGTCCAGAAAACTGGAAAATCAGAAATCTGGACCATTTCAAGTTCCAAGATTGTTGGATAATTGGTCCAGTACTGTATAATTACATTGCTATTCAACATACTGATGATTATTTTGGCATTAATGACACAAATTTAATACAATGACACTAATATGTATGCTTTAATGAATCGCATAATTTTTAACAATTATGCCATTTATTATCTTAAAATTCTTTTTTTTTTAATTTGTGAATAAATTTGATATACTATTTTTGCACAGAATAATAATAATAGGAAAAACTAGAAGTTTCTATCTAAATTAAAGAACAAGTTATAACAAAACATAGCCAGAAGGAAAAGGAGTGGCACTTTTGTTTATATGTAATATAATACTCTTTTATGATAATAATTATCTTTCCTTTTACTCTTCCTTCACCTTAATTGGAAATAATGTGAAGTGACATAATTCTAATAAAATATTACTAAACCATTCTCATTGTTAAAACAATTTAAAATAAAGGAAAAAATATATTATCAGAAAACATTCCATTGATTTTTATGGAAAAACAGGTTTCAAAGAAAATAAAATTTCAATTGCTATTACAACTGCCATGAAAATTACACTGCTGATTCAAGATATTAAAAATTATGACTTTTTAAAAATAAAATTAAAAAATGTAAAAATTTTAGATATATATTTAAAATTTTTACATTTTTTAGTATATAGTATACTGTATATTAGATCAGTAAATATAAATTCTACAATATAATTAAAATAAAATAGAAAATTTTCTATTTATGACAAGAAATATGTTTTGCAGGCTCTTTGTTGCAAATTAATTGCTTGCATGAATGTGTGATTATACATATGTGTATACACATGTATACAAGTTCCAAAGGATCAGCAATCCTAGGATTACATAAGCAAAATTAAGATTACTGACTACATTTTACACATTGTCCAAAAACAAATTAGGCAAACTTAAGATTGCTTAAAGAGGTTTGGGCAATGTCAGAATTTGATATCGTTGTTTGCACATCACCTACTTTACTGGGCAGAACAGATAAGAGATTTAAAAAAAGAGAGTTTTGTAGAACACTTTACTCAAGAGTAAACCTCACTTATAAGAATTGCTGTCAGTGAAAGGAGAACAAACAAAAATTTAGTGCCCTACTAAAAAGTAGAATGACTTATCCTAGCACAAGATTTTGAATTATGGCATTAAAAATTACATAGCTGCTTTACCTTTTTATGTTTTCATGCATTATTGTGCACTTTTTCATACAATGACATATGATGAATTCTTGTCCACTGAAAGTGGAATAATGATTGCTAATTGGCTTTAGTAAGTACTCTTTGTCAGAGATGCCTTCCATTTTTAAAAAGTTTTCTTGGATTTGAAAAGGGAGAAAATTTTTCTTTTTTTGTTTGTCCAAATTTTGCATAAGCCACTTTTCTGGTATCTTGCTGTCTTGTATATGTTATAGGTAAGAGCTTTGTTTATATATATTTGTATATGTTATAGGTTTGAGCTCAGTTTTATGTCTTTTATATGCCTGAAAGCAATGTCAACAAAACAATAAGTTTACAACATGTTAGGAGTATTAAGTACTGGGGTTGGATGTCACGCCAACAGTTATCTCAATCAAAACTTCTTCCAAAACTTCAGACTATGAGGCGTTAAATATAATTAAAAATAATTTATTCTTGCGAGCGCTTTCGACGTAAATATGCACGTCGTCTTCAGGCAATAGAAATTGAACAGAGAATTCGAACCATACATTTAAATTTAAACATTAACGATATTAGCCGTTTTTTGAATAGACAGCATAGAAACCGAACAGAATAGATCCATAAGTGCTAGTAATGGTGATGCACTTTGGAACTATATGATGGGATCTACACTTGAGAAGAAAGACTAGTTGGGCATGTATTTTATGCCACAACTTTTGTAAATTTAACATAGAAAAGAAGAACATCCGAATTCTGTTACTCATCTTGTTAGGAGTATTAAGTACTGGGGTTGGATGTCACGCCAACAGTTATCTCAATCAAAACTTCTTCCAAAACTTCAGACTATGAGGCGTTAAATATAATTAAAAATATTTTAATCTTGCAAGCGCTTTCAACGTAAATATGCACTTCGTCTTCAGGCAATTCAAAATTGAATAGAGAATTCAAACCATACATTTAAATTTAAACATTAATGATATTAGCCGTTTTTTGAATATAACTATTATAATTTTTCGCATTTACAAAATAATTAATAGCCATTCCAATCGAAGTTTATTTGTTTTAAAACACATGCGTACCAATTTTAAATATTTTTAAATGTTTTTAATTCTAAAATTTAAATCTTATTTATAATAGTTATATTCAAAAAACGGCTAATATCATTAATGTTTAAATTTAAATGTATGGTTTGAATTCTCTATTCAATTTTGAATTGCCTGAAGACGAAGTGCATATTTACGTTGAAAGCGCTTGCAAGATTAAAATATTTTTAATTATATTTAACGCCTCATAGTCTGAAGTTTTGGAAGAAGTTTTGATTGATTTAAATGATTGAATTAATAACAAATTCCATCAGGAATACACCACCAGCAACCAAATATCCAGTGAAATACATTGGAACACATCCTCAAGTTTATTTATGAACTGGCCCAGTAGTAATAATTCTTCTGCCAGGCAGCAGGCAGACTAATTATGANTTTAAATGTTTTTAATTCTAAAATTTAAATCTTATTTATAATAGTTATATTCAAAAAACGGCTAATATCATTAATGTTTAAATTTAAATGTATGGTTCGAATTCTCTATTCGATTTTGAATTGCCTGAAGACGACGTACATATTTACGTTGAAAGCGCTTGCAAGATTAAAATATTTTTAATTATATTTAACGCCTCATAGTCTGAAGTTTTGGAAGAAGTTTTGATTGGGTTTACAACATATTTAGCATTAGAAAACAGGCAGAAAAAATTATATCAGTTTCTGATAAATTTCTAAAGATTGATGAGAGTAAATCTGTAACTGTTAGTACCAAATTTTGATCAATCAAAAGAGGATGCTAGAAATATCACAATATTGGTTCTGATGATGGAAAAGTTGAGGAAACAAAGAGAAAAAATCTCCTCTCTTTTCTCAAGAAACTAGATCCAAGAAAACTTTTTAAAAATGGAAGGCATCTCTGACAAAGAGTACTTACTAAAGCCAATTAACAATCATTATTCCACTTTCAGTGGACAAGAATTCGTCATATGTCATTGTATGAAAAAGTGCTCAATAATGCATGCAAACATAAAATGGCAAAGCAGTTATGTAATTTTTAATCCCATAATTCAAACTCTGGTGCTAATAAGTAAGTGTTAGAATAAGTTATTCATATGTTTTAATAAGGCATTGAAATTTTGTTTGTTCTCTATTTACTGCCATGTTTCAAGTTTTTTATAAGATTCATTCTTCAATACAACATTTTATAAAACTTTCTTGTTTATCTCATACCTATTCAGCCTGGTAAAGTGCAAACAAAAATATCAAATTCAGACATTGCCAAGACCTCTAATATTAGACAATCATAAGTTTGCCTAACTTGTTTTCAGGCAAAGTCCAAAATAAAACTTCATTTTGGTCAATGTGTAAAACATTGTTGGCAGTCCTAGGACTGCTGATCCTTTAGACCTTGCCAGTAACATATATATTATACAAATGTTTTATTGTATTAAGAAAAAATCTTGTTACAGGGGGATTACAATAAAAGTTACATACAATAAAAGTTAGTACATTTTCATACTTTATCAAATATCTGTTATCATAATAAAAAACCCAAAGTTCATAACATATAAATTTCTCAATTCACAACATCTTGTTTTAACATTTTTAAAATATAANAAATGTTTTTGTTATTTTTAAAGCTGCATAGTCATCAAATTGACTAGAAAATATTCGATAAAGATAAACATAATGTAATAAATTTCACAAGTTATTTTGTTATTCAAATGTGTTGTATGAATTTTGTTTCAAATCTATTACTTTTGTAATAGAAAAAATTGTAAAAGCTGATAACAGTAAAAAATGGAAAACTATACAAGCTGCTTTATCAGATCAATTTGAATGAAAATACTAAGAAAAAGAATTGTTTTACAAATTATAAAATAAAAAATTTAAATCTTTGAAAATATTAATGTAACAGAAATAATTTCTAAATCAATCAAAAAAGCTTCAAAGAAGACAGATGTACATCTATAATTCTATGAAACTTTGATTGATATAGGAGTTATTTTTATTATCAAATTATTTCAAACGAGCAAAGATTTATAACTCTACTTTTCTGAATCTTTTTTCTTTTAAATCAAAAATATAAAAATTGTAGAAACAAATTCTAAATATCTCTAAGTTAGTAGTTTAATATTCTATATTCTTCTCTTGAACAACTGAGTATAAACTTTGATAAAATTTTCAATAAAATTGTATGACTAAAAAATTTAATAAAAAAATAATATAAAATTAATTCAAAAAATGACATTGTGACAATAAATGATTAAACTTATTATTTATCTGTGATAATAAATATAATGGTCTATTCACAATTTATTTTAGTCTCATTAGAAATTTGACTAAGCTTATTCAGTAGATAAATTATTTGTTTGTCTATCCATAAAATTAGTTTAGAAACAAAAAGAAAAATAAATTTGTGTATATATAACTTTATATCACATGTAAATTACTGAACTTGATGGAAAACGTAAGATTTGAAAATTTCTTAGCAGTACAGTAATATTCAAAAAAACTACATAGAAAAATCAAATAAAATCATCCATTCACATATAGTCAAACTTCAATTTAGTTCAATCATTTGATTGCCTCTGAAATTGGCACAAAATTGAACAGAGCACTAAAGCAAAGTGTCTTAAACAATAATAATTATAAAAAGTAATGAAATCTACATAGAAGTTTGAGTTTGAAAATCATATAATTTAGTTAAAGCAATTTCACTTACAATGAAATATTATACACTTAATAATTCACTGGTATTGAAGGGTTCCTTATTTAATATTTATTGAAAAAGTCCATTCACAAGTATTCATTAGAACTTTATGAGAGTGAAACTATTTAAGAGGATGCTATATATTTAAGTTTGACTGTATATATCTATATGAAAAAAAAATTTAATAAAATTATTAACATGCTTGCTAAACTTGCCATATTTTTTACTTTTTTGTGACATATATCATATCGATTTGTTGATGAAGATATATAGAGAGAGAAAGAGAGAGACAGACAGACAGACAATATGTTAGACACAGTTAAATCACATTTTCATAGAATTAATTTTGGATTATTTCATATGATATATTCTTGATGTATATATAGAGTTTGAATTAAATAATATCAGTAAAAATATCTGTATATACTGTAGTCTCTTAAATCATCATGAAAAAGCTCATGAATAGACAAATAATTTTATTATTTACTGGAATAAATTAAATTAAATTAAATTTCTAGTANATTCATGAATATTGTTATCACTCATTTAATGTTATTAAAATTAGCATATTCCAAAACATCTAAGCTAATAATTAAGATAATAATAACCATTGTTACATTAATAGTAATAATTAATAAATCTTTAAGTTATATATTTTTTATTTAATGTCAGAGTCAATAAAACCAGAATTTTCACTAATTTAATTATTCTGCTTAACATTATCAGTATAAGCAAAACCAAAAGTGTTTACGATAAGTAGATTCTAATGAATATCCAAGTTTTGTATTGAAATTATTTATTATATATTACTGTTATTAGTTTGATTTATCTTACTAAATTTAATATTACTTACAGATCTATTAATTGAAAATAAATAAACATTAAATAACTTATTTGATTAAAAACAAAAACAAAATCATTAGAATGATTAAATATCAATAAGTAACAAATATTAATAATTATGTATTTCTTATTAAGTTAAATTTAAATCCATAAAAAAATTTTATAATGTTTATCTTATTACTCATATATTGGAAATAATATATATTAATTAATTCTAATTTACATCAAAAATTTTAATATTGTTTTTAAAATATTTTATTCTCTTTTAATTAATATAGTCCTTATTATAAATCTTTAAATGTTGATGACTAGAGCTAGGACATCTAGATACTAAAAATCATATAAGTTATGATTTTTTTAACTATTTATATGGTTTTTAGAGTCTAAATGTCCTAGCCTTATTTATAATTTATAACTTTGTGTGTTTTAACTTAGGTTAGGATATCTAGGCAATAAAAATCATAAAAATTGTTACAAAATTTGCAACTTATACAGTTTTTATAACTATTTAAGACATCTAGGCACAAAAAAGTCACATAACTTTATTGACAAGAGTAGAAACTCTTTTATATATTTAAAGTATAAAATAAAGTAAAAGTATCTAAATATTTTGTCCTTTTTTACTTTATTTTAGTGTATTCTTCAATTATTTTATGAATTTTTAAATATATTTATCATCCTAGCCCTTTTATTAATCTTTTATATAGATTTAATTTCTATAACAGAGTTTATATGTAAATTTCTGCATAAATATAAACAATAACAAAATAAGAAATGTGAATAAATTGAATAAAATCCAACATACTTTTACTGCAATTGGTGTTGCATGCTGGCTGCACAAATCGGTTCCTGACAGAAGCATCCATCGACAGATCTTCGAATCGTAAGATGTATCCAAACGAACATTCTTCATTAAAAACGAAAATCTCGAAAGAGAAAAACGAACAAAAGTCAGAAGAAGATCGATATTTAATCGCAGTCGACAAATATTTGATATCAAACATGATTTGTTTGTATTACTAGTCATGAAAACGACACAAATGTCGCTTTTGAGTGTATTATGCATCCGAAAAATATCATTTTAAATGTTTTTTTTTTAAGATCGATATATAAATTTAGTAACATTGAGTGATCATTTAGGGTTAATGAAACTCAATGTTTAAATATTTAAATAATTTTACTTACGATATAAAAATTTCGGCGATTTACGTATAACTCATTGTATATGTTTTTTTGTTTTCGATAGCTTAAAAGAGATTTTATAAAATGTCTAATAGAAGTACAGCTCAGACTTTGCAGTCGAGTGTTATCGTCCGTCGTCGTTTCTGTTATCTCCTTGGAGACAGACCTTTACGCCACCTACTGTAAAAATCTCGCTTAGAAAAAAAATAACATCGTTTCAAGAATGTTTAATTTAAAACTTTTTAAAAATATGATCGCTAGTAGAAATTAAACNAATTTTAAAAAATAATTACATTATTTTATCAAAATAAAAATATAATTATATGATTATATTTTAAACAAACCAAATAATTTTAAACTTCAATAAAAGAAAATACTTTATAAAATGTTTTTGTTATTTTTAAAGCTGCATAGTCATCAAATTGACTAGAAAATATTCGATAAAGATAAACATAATGTAATAAATTTCACAAGTTATTTTGTTATTCAAATGTGTTGTATGAATTTTGTTTCAAATCTATTACTTTTGTAATAGAAAAAATTGTAAAAGCTGATAACAGTAAAAAATGGAAAACTATACAAGCTGCTTTATCAGATCAATTTGAATGAAAATACTAAGAAAAAGAATTGTTTTACAAATTATAAAATAAAAAATTTAAATCTTTGAAAATATTAATGTAACAGAAATAATTTCTAAATCAATCAAAAAAGCTTCAAAGAAGACAGATGTACATCTATAATTCTATGAAACTTTGATTGATATAGGAGTTATTTTTATTATCAAATTATTTCAAACGAGCAAAGATTTATAACTCTACTTTTCTGAATCTTTTTTCTTTTAAATCAAAAATATAAAAATTGTAGAAACAAATTCTAAATATCTCTAAGTTAGTAGTTTAATATTCTATATTCTTCTCTTGAACAACTGAGTATAAACTTTGATAAAATTTTCAATAAAATTGTATGACTAAAAAATTTAATAAAAAAATAATATAAAATTAATTCAAAAAATGACATTGTGACAATAAATGATTAAACTTATTATTTATCTGTGATAATAAATANTAACAGTGAGTAAACATTCGTGACCTTTCACAAATACGCATCTATCGCACCTCTGGAAATACTTTAAGTCTCATTCATAGTGTTCACGTCCAAGACTGGCAACTATCCAAAGCATTCTCATTCAAAATAATGGCGTGTCAACCTTCGATCTATTATTAATCTGTTACATTAATAACTTTCGCATCTATAAAAATAATGATATATTGTAAATGATTAAAAAAATTTCTGTATTTTTCAGCGTATAAGATTCACTTCCCCAAAAGATAGGGCTTGAAAATAAAATGCGTCTTGTACTCCGGTAAATATATATAATTTTTCTTTTTTCAAAGGCATTTTTGGTCGTCAAATACGGTAAATTACGTTTTTTTACCCGCTTGTTAAATTCATAAAGATCTCCAGAAAGGAAAACAAATAAATTCCAATAATTAAAAATAATGTCGAATCTAGTTTTTGTTGATCATATTAAATAGTTTTTTTAAAAAACTTTAAACATAATTAAAGAGGAAAGTTTATGCTGACTAAGAATATTGTCTTACAGCTCACTTATATAATAAAAGCCACCTCATAGATATTTCAAAATATAGTTTTAGATAAATTTTAATTCGTGCTTTATACACTCAGCTTCTTGTTAATTAGAACTGTTGAAAAAATATTTTAATTTCGAACTGAAGTAGCCTACTACGTAAATTTCGCGGAAAGCGATGAAATTGAATCTATTGTTGATAATAACATTGATATATAAACATTACTACAAAAAGCATTTATTTTATATAATAAATATATATTTGAATAGGGCAATTATAACATAAAATATTATTTAATAAAAAATAAATATGTATATTATTTTGGTTTTTAATGCATAGCATAAGTATGTGATGCTAATATTGCCGATCTTAATTTAGCCCATTGCAGATGGAAATGATTGGCAGTGCAGTAGGCCAGTTTGAATAAGGAATGGAGAAGAATACTCATACCCGAAAAACCCACGAGAAATCTTCAGAGACCGGACAAACTTTGCATCGGATTATTTATGGAAATAGTGTAATACTTAACGAATAGAAATAAATATACAGTCCTATAGAGGTCGTCCATTAATTATGTTTACGGTATAAGGGAGGGAGGGTAGCGTAAAGTAAATCATGACACAAGATGGGGAAGGATAGGGTTGAGGCATTGTCTACCTAGACTTTTTTAGTGGCATTAGTGGCATACGAATTTGTTCTTACAAACCTACTTGCTAGTCGTCTGAATAAACTATCAATTAGAAAATATTCGCATAATTTTTTAGTCATTTCTTCAATGTCGAGGAATTTACGAATAATTGCACACGTAATTGAAGGGAAGTGTTTTGCCAAAAGTAAGTTAAATCATTGTACACAACAAGGAAGAAAGAGTCAAAAGTGGCACAAAAATTGTACACGTAATTAATGAATAGCCCCGTATAAGTTACGTCGATTTGTAGAATGCTTTAATATCTGTTTAACTATAATTTCTAATTTTAAACAATATCTGCTTATTATAAATAATATAACTATAATAAATATGTAATGATATCAAATTCGAACCAAAAATGTCATTATGAATAAATATAAACAATCAAATAAATTTGCTTTTAAATAATCTGTGCTCTTTAATGATTAATCTACAACGATTATAATAATGTGTAATTTAATACATTATTAAAATTTCTTCTAGATGAATGACTAACAGTGAGTAAACATTCGTGACCTTTCACAAATACGCATCTATCGCACCTCTGGAAATACTTTAAGTCTCATTCATAGTGTTCACGTCCAAGACTGGCAACTATCCAAAGCATTCTCATTCAAAATAATGGCGTGTCAACCTTCGATCTATTATTAATCTGTTACATTAATAACTTTCGCATCTATAAAAATAATGATATATTGTAAATGATTAAAAAAATTTCCGTATTTTTCAGCGTATAAGATTCACTTCCCCAAAAGATAGGGCTTGAAAATAAAATGCGTCTTGTACTCCGGTAAATATATATAATTTTTCTTTTTTCAAAGGCATTTTTGGTCGTCAAATACGGTAAATTACGTTTTTTTACCCGCTTGCTAAATTCATAAAGATCTCCAGAAAGGAAAACAAATAAATTCCAATAATTAAAAATAATGTCGAATCTAGTTTTTGTTGATCATATTAAATAGTTTTTTTAAAAAACTTTAAACATAATTAAAGAGGAAAGTTTATGCTGACTAAGAATATTGTCTTACAGCTCACTTATATAATAAAAGCCACCTCATAGATATTTCAAAATATAGTGTTAGATAAATTTTAATTCGTGCTTTATACACTCAGCTTCTTGTTAATTAGAACTGTTGAAAAAATATTTTAATTTCGAACTGAAGTAGCCTACTACGTAAATTTCGCGGAAAGCGATGAAATTGAATCTATTGTTGATAATAACATTGATATATAAACATTACTACAAAAAGCATTTATTTTATATAATAAATATATATTTGAATAGGGCAATTATAACATAAAATATTATTTAATAAAAAATAAATATGTATATTATTTTGGTTTTTAATGCATAGCATAAGTATGTGATGCTAATATTGCCGATCTTAATTTAGCCCATTGCAGATGGAAATGATTGGCAGTGCAGTAGGCCAGTTTGAATAAGGAATGGAGAAGAATACTCATACCCGAAAAACCCACGAGAAATCTTCAGAGACCGGACAAACTTTGCATCGGATTATTTATGGAAATAGTGTAATACTTAACGAATAGAAATAAATATACAGTCCTATAGAGGTCGTCCATTAATTATGTTTACGGTATAAGGGAGGGAGGGTAGCGTAAAGTAAATCATGACACAAGATGGGGAAGGATAGGGTTGAGGCATTGTCTACCTAGACTTTTTTAGTGGCATTAGTGGCATACGAATTTGTTCTTACAAACCTACTTGCTAGTCGTCTGAATAAACTATCAATTAGAAAATATTCGCATAATTTTTTAGTCATTTCTTCAATGTCGAGGAATTTACGAATAATTGCACACGTAATTGAAGGGAAGTGTTTTGCCAAAAGTAAGTTAAATCATTGTACACAACAAGGAAGAAAGAGTCAAAAGTGGCACAAAAATTGTACACGTAATTAATGAATAGCCCCGTATAAGTTACGTCGATTTGTAGAATGCTTTAATATCTGTTTAACTATAATTTCTAATTTTAAACAATATCTGCTTATTATAAATAATATAACTATAATAAATATGTAATGATATCCTTTTACATATAGATACTATTTTTGAATAACAACAGCTAACAGTGTTATTCAAAAATGTAACGCTGTAACAATCATAGGCGTCTGAAGAAAATTTTTCAGAGGGCATAACTTGGAGACAAATAATTACATCAATAAATTTTTATTTTTATTTACGTTTTTGGTTTTTTCACACGTAGGTATAGAATACAATAGGCTATTGCATCAAAGCGTTCCATAATAGAGGGAGTAAGGTTACATATCTCAATCATTTTTTATCTGTGGAATGTTTTACTTTATCCCAGGGGAGGGTAAGTGCCCCATTTCCCCCCTCTGCGGAAGCCTATGGTAACAGTTACATCTTATTCTTGGCATTTTAAATATCAAAGTTGTAAATTTGAAAAAGACAGCCATTTTTTATTTTGGTAAATTTTATTGCAGTAGGGCTATAGTTTATCTATTTATTTACAAGTTTTTTTCTATTATATTGTGAATTAGACATAATTGTGATTTTCGCGATAACTTTTTTCGATAAAATATAAAATTAATAAAGGCAGAGTGTTTAATTTTGTACAATGGTGTAAGATTTATTAGAGAAATTAACATATATCTTCCTAAAATGTTTATTTATTTTTAAATAAATTTAAATATCGAAAACCAATATCCACAATACAACTAAAGTACTTGTATATGGTTCTAATAGTTTAATATATGTTTTTGTCACATATTAATCTATTAACAAAAATCTTTTTCTGTTTATATTGGTATCAAGCTCATTACAAGATAAGAGTACAAGCAGCATGAATGTGACAAATTGCAATACAGTAGAACCTCGATTATCCGCCCCCGATCAACCGACCCCTCGGTTAACCGACCGTCCTAGTCGGCAAATTTCAAATGTCCGCTAGTGATGTGGCGCTANTAACTACAAATAAAAATATTTTATTATATTTTAACAGTAAAATAATTTAATATTATAATAAGACATATCGTGCCATTTAATGTTTTGTCCTGAAATCACATAAAAGAAAAAGCAAATAACCACTATTTAATACATACATATACATATATAAAAATACTAATGTGAAAGTTAATTCTGAGAAGTTATAATGATTAAAATTTTTTTCTCTTCTTGGTAATTTAAATAATCATAACTAAAACATCAAAAATATAGATAATAGAAAAATCTCATTATACTGGTTTGACTGATATTCATGAACACAATACAATAATCTTTGATCTCAAAAACTGCAATCTATATGTTAACATAAAGTTGAAGGAGAGTTTATTTAAAAATCACTAAATATCACAATACTAGTATATTAATATTACATACTTAAATAAGCTGTAAGTGACTAGTATAGTTATATCTAAACTACTTAATTGTTCTGGAAGTGAAGATTAGATGAAAATCTGAGTAGCATAACTGGTAGTGCATCTGCTGAAGCCCTGCACCAAACCAATTTTTACTTCCATAATATTCTAAATTATTTACTTCTAATTATTAAATTTAACGCAAGATGGCAGCTTAATTATCCCTCAACTAAATTACTTAATAATTAATTAGCCTTAAGTAGTATGATAAAGAATATGGCTGTTTGTTATTTAAATTAATTATCAGACTGGTTATATATTCAATACGTTGTTAACAGATATTCTTTTATTTTCAAATATTCTATTCAATAGTAAACTTGCAGTAGTAGATCATTACACAGACACAGGAAATGCATGCTTTCAGTCTCAAATTGTCAGAGGCCTCCAAAAGTTAACATATTCAAAAAAAGACATGCATTCTATGAACCTTGGGCACAGATACCATCTTTATCTAGACCATTTGCTGTTTGTTGAATGACAAAATATATAGTAAAACTTTTTACTACTTAATAATTGACCAATAAAATTTTCTTTTCCAACTTGAGAAAATATCATAAATAATAAATGATTAAAAATTCTTTGTGCATTCTTTGTACCATACCTACTATTCAGTCAAATAAGCACAATTGATCTTTCTTGCAAATTGCAAACTGTGAGAACAAATAGAAAAGTTCTTAACTGCTTATGTTTGGTGTGGTTGGTGTTGTTAGTGTCACATTTTTGTAAAGAAAATGTTATAAAGTAGTCACATATTATGTTATTATTTATGTTAAATTCAGTAAGCACTGATTGTTACAATCTACAGCCTGACCATTTCAAAACAGTAAAATTCACTGCATTTTAGTCAATTATTAGAATCATACCATCAAATATTAAAATTGATTTATTAGTATTTTTTTATTAAGTGATAAATTGATTTAATGGCATTACTCAGTATTCAAAACAAGGGTCTCAAAACTAGATTTGCACTTGGGGCCCTCAAGGTGCTTGATCCACCACTGTTAATTTGTTTATATTTATTAATTATCAGATACAGTGGGTGATTGGTTAAGGAACACTTTCGCAAAAGATTTTTATGTTCGGACAATGAACACATGATCAGATAATGAACATCTCATAGAACAAATACAAGAAGAAGCGACATAAAATAATGAATATTGATTGGTCTTCTCTTGTCTTCAGGCACAATTCGAAACTTTTCGGAGTGCAGGAGATGTCGACATTGATGCTCAACTCAGTAAATACTAATCGGATAGTATTCCTCTGAACTTTGAAATTCTCTCTTGTAATTCCAGTTTTTTAATTTTTCCGATAGAAACAATTCTTTTATAGTATTCGTGAGACTGTTGAGTGAGCACTCGTTAAGTTTTGCGTCATTTTTTATTTTCGAAAGGTGAGTCTAATATCAAAGGTAGAGAGTGGGCAGAAGATGTCTGATGTCTGTTGTTGCTGGGCAGTATAACTTGAACAGGTCTACAGTAGGTCACAGTTCAATCTTATCTAAGAAAGATACTGTATAATCAAGAAGACTCCAAGCAGCTGAAGAATTAACAAAAGTCACATCTGAGAAATAAAGAACATTGAAGAGCTCATAATTAAACCTGAAACGGATCTGATGACAGAAGAACGCCAAGAAACTTGGTGAGATGTTTTCTTCTAAAAAAAAAAGGAATTAATGTCAATATCTGCTATTAAACATTTTTTTGAAGACATGGGAGGATGTCGGAATGACAGTCTTAAAATGGCATCCAAACTAGGTTGAGGTTAATAGGCTTAATCTCTATAATTACAATGCTATCAATTACTTCTGAAAAATCCTGAAGAGAGAAAAGCAATCAACATTAGACAGATTCTTTAACATCCACAAATGGAAAAAACATGACTAATAAAAATGCAAGACTGTGTATATATGTATTTTTATTATTACATATAAATAAACATAGTAAGAAAGTATATATATTTTTATTTTTGGGGGTCTCCAGTACAAATTAATCAAATTCCCATAATAACCTATAGTAAATCAATAATTGGTTAATGAAAAATTTGGATAGTGAACAAAGTCTTGGAACGGATTATGTTCGTTAACCGATCACCCACTGTACTTTAATTTGCATAAATAAAAATTTCACATATATAATAGTTTTTAACTTAATTTTAGCTTTCATCATAACTTATAATGCTATTTGTTTTTTGTTTATGTCATTTATATACATGCATAGGTTGCATAGATTGTTTCACTTCAATAATTTTTTCAAGCTGTGAAACTGTCACATTAAAAATAGTTTACTTGAAAGAAACAAACTAAGAAAATATTTTTAAAATGAATTAAAACTTTCACTTATATGTAATATTCATATTTAACAATATTTTTATTTATGAAATACAATGCTTCTTTTTATATTTTAATTATTTTAATTTAGTTATATTTTCTATATACAGTGAAACCTACTAATGTGACCACCTGATATATTGATATATATACAATGTCATACTGTCATTAATAGTATTATTTTTGAATATGATAAAATAAAAGATATAAAGTACCATATATAAAAAAGATTTTGAGTTTAAGTGACTACAGATATCTTAATTTATTTTTCTCTTTTTGCATTTATGTTCTAATGGCATTTTCTAATATAAATAAGTGAACTAATTTTCATCTGATCAGCTCACTTGTTCTCAAAATATTATATCATTTTTAACAGCTTTTTAGTAGTGTCTTGTAGCGTATTCTGTATAGTTTATGAAGTAGCCTATATTTGAAATTCAATACTTAATTAATAAAACAGTTTTTTTATTACTGATATAAACATTTTTATTCCTTTGTTATTTTTTCCCCCTCTCTCTCTCTCTTTCTATTCTGTACAGATTGTTTTACATATCTTTGTTGAGAAATGCATGGTACTTGGGTGGAGCTCTGCAAGTTTTAAAAAATTCAAGAGCCTGTTTTTTGGTAATTTACAGTAATTTTTGTCAAGAAATTCTGTTTACTAAGTAAACAGACTTCTCCTTGCTACTATGCATTTTTATAGCCTGGCAAAGATTCATGAAATGAGCTGTAAATAATCTTAATTTCTAATCCAACTTGAGAAANTTAGGTAAAAATATTTCAGTAAAATATGTACATAATAATAATTTAATGTAGATAAATTCATCAATACTTTGAGAATTGTATTTTGATTATAAGATATTGTTAAACAAAAGTTATTCAGGAAGTTTCATAATTAATCAGTTTAAATAAATTAGGATGTAGACATGCATTTTTTTGTTATGCAAGTGATGTAGTTTTGATCGATCCTATATAGGATTACAAAGAAAACAAGGTATTTAAGACGTATACCAAGAAAAATAAGTATATAAATGGATGGAAACAAACATTCAAAATTTCAACCAAAACAAAATTAGCACAAAAGGATATATTATATTGTACTAATGAATTAATTCAAATTATTCAAAAATTGAATTAACTTGAGTGTTGATGGCTGCTATATCAATTATCAGTAAACATCAAAGACACATTAGAGGAAAAGCAAAAAGTGCAATTAAAAATTTATTTATAATGACAGGAAAGATGAAATTGAATAATTTAAACATTCATTTCACTTGTGGTTGTTGGTGAGGCCAATTTTTTTGTATGCATTAGTTTTATGGGGATTATGCATGAACAAATGCATGCATAGAATGTGTACAATCATACATGATGCATTTGGAAATACTTCTTTGATGGATAATTAGGTGTGAATGTGCTCATTCAAATTGAAATTATAAGTAAAATTCCTTTTAATTATATAATAAGTTTTAAAACACCTTTTTCTCTTTTTTTCTAGCAAATTCTTTAATTAAATCAGATAAACTAACGTTTATGGCTATCTTAATTGGCCTTCTTTGTGTTAAGCATAATTGGAACATCAGTTAGAACATAAATTTGAAACATCAAGATTCACTCCCATTCTTATGACGTCATGGTCTTACAAAAAATTTGAAATAAAATGAATAAATAAATAAATACAAAAATGAACAAAATTACAATTATATGTTAAACTTAACTAACCTAGTGAAAAGCAGAAATAAATATCAAATAAACATCCAATTTAACATACAAGTATATGTTAAATTTAATAAACTTAGTGAATAATTATTGCAGATATATGAAGAAATAAATAACTAGATAATTTATAAAGATATATTTATAATTTGTAAAACTGTAAAGTCACATGATGTTCTTATAAGAAACAAACGATGGATAAATTAACCCACTTCCTTTAACTAGGAGTGATTTCCAAGCTGTAGATAACAAGTCTGCATTCTTGCTATTAATATGGCTCCAGAGCTACAGATTGCCAATTCCTGGACTAGGGGAAATTAAAAGCAATAAAATTTGAATTAAAATACTGTTACAGAAATAAACTTTAATAAAATCTATTCTTTATCTAATACTATACAGTGATTATGATTAGCAGATTAATTTAAGTATAAATCAATTTTCTTTGTTCTATGTGCTTAAACAAATATGATGTTATAACTCTGTTGTCATTATTCTTATGCAAAGTTGTACATTCAAAATTAGTATTAATTACTTTAATACAAAATTTAGAAATTTATTTATTTATATGTAATTAAATCATATTTTTAAAGTTACTAATATAAATTATGAGAAAATGAATTAACAAAATTTAAATAAACAGTTTTTCTATTATAGAAGTTTACAAGAATTACTTGATTATGAAGATGATGATGTAGAAGATGTATTTGTTCTAAATTTTGAAGTAAACAATAAATTTAAATAATAGAAGTCTCAAAAATAATTTATTATTATTTTAATGTAGTTCTTATAAGATTTGATGTGTATTCAATTATAGGTGTCATTAGAAGTATATGGTGCTAGAGTCTCTTTTGAATTGAAACCCAATGGAGCTAATATTCCAGTCACTAAAGAGAACAGGTACCAAAGAAAGAAAAAGAAAAAAAGAATTGGTCATTGAACTTTTAAAATTTATTAAAATCTTTAATAATTTGTTTATATTTTCTTTATTCTTTATTTTCTGTTTATAAATCTTTAATAATTAATTTTCTTAGGATGGAATATGTAGATTGCTATGTGGATTTTATCTTGAATAAATCTGTAGAGGACGCTTTTAAATCTTTTTCCGATGGATTTTATAAAGTCTGTGGCAGCAAAGTTTTAGTGAGTATATATTTTAATTTATTGATTTTATTTAAAATCTTTTTTTCATTCATTCACACTATATTCTGAAGGAATTTATTTAAAAAAAACAAGTGTTATATTGAAAATGTTTTTGTTGAAAGAAATGTTTATGAAAATTGGTTTGGACAATGACTAATAGTGTCAATATAATATAGTCTAAATATATAAAATATTTAGCTTAAAAGCATCAAAAAATAAAATAAAATAAACAGTGGCACCAGGAATTGATAAATTGGGGGCAACTGAGCAGGGAGGATGAAGTCTCTAGTTTAAGTTATAATTTTATTGGATATACATAAAGATGCTGAATTAGACAATTTTAAATTCTTTTCAGTTTTTTTGCTATATACTTTTATTGTTTTTGGCTACAATAATTTATTTTGATTAAACCAAGTTTATGTGATATATAAAAATATAAACAAAATTTGCTTTAAAATTATTTATTGGTGATTTAAAAAAACTTAAAAATAGCCATTTTTGCATTCTAAAATAATATATATTATAAATAGCTAAAAGAATTTTTTTTCTTATGAATTATTGTAAATCAGCACATGAAATGACACTTGTCATATTGACTGTCATAATATAAATCAGTGGTGCTGAACTTTTGATTTGAGAGCCAAATTGCAAATATTATATATATTAATATATATATATATATATATTACTCTACAGCCCGTGGACACCAAGAGGACCTTTTAATCAAGCACATCGTGAATTTAACCAGGCACACAACGAGGGGTACGGGTGGTATGAACGGGGTCCTACAAATCCGGGACAGACCGCCCAAAAAAGTCTCTGGATTGCTCGCCATAAATCGATCTGGGATCCTCTACAGTTAGGTTAACAGCCTTGGCCAACTAACCAAAAAAATTGATCGGGAAGAATGAGATAATCCATGCTGTCTTATGTTTCCGTTTCCAAGTTGAATTTTTCCTATATTTAATTTTATTTTTTCAATTTTATAAATTGTATAAACCTAATTTCCAAACATTGTTTTCTAATTATCAAAAAAACTGACAATTGTTCATTTTTTATCTAAATTTATTTACTAATTATTAAGATAGATCCAAGAGTAGAGGTAGTAAGTCTGGGATATATTCCAAATAAAATGTGAAGTTTTTGGTTATGAGCCAAACTCTTTCTTGTAAGAGACATAAATTCTATGGAAACTTGAATACTGAATTAAAAAATCATCCCATTTCAAGAGAAAATAGTGAAAAATAATTTCAGGAAAACGTCGGATTAATTTATATTAGGATCGGTCATTCTTTATCAAAATTATAATTAGACTATATATAGTAAATTTAAATTGTTACTCATTCATTCCTGCACTATGCTATCTGCCTATATGATATATATGTATATGTATATATATTGCATACAGTATATATTTTATAATCTTTCTGACCTGTATGCACCTAGAGGATCTTTTTTCCATACCCATCGTGAGTGCGTTCAGGCTCACTAAAAGAGCATCCACCAATGGCCGAATAGATAAAATCATTGAACACTGATAGTTGATCGCGGACTAAACTTCACCAACCGACTGGCCGCGTGAAGTTTTCCAGGTTTCCTTCACATGTCTGACACCTAAATAGGGGCCAGTTTCCTATAGAAAGTGGTCACTTGGCATATCGCTGATGTCTTGTGTTGCCCTATCTCATCCAATCCTCAATGGAGAAGGCCGAGGTCCGACATATTCAGAACAAAATGCCCATGAAAAATCTCTGGAGAGCTGCTTGACTGGATCCGATCCTGGAACCCCAGAGCGGTAGGATGACACCTTAACTGCCTCAGTCACCATCGAAATTTCTGCTATGAGCTCGACTAGAATCATAGATTTTCAGGTTAGTCTATAGATAATCAAGTTAGTTTGAGCAGAATCACTTAAATCTAATTGGAATTTGAATTGGATTCTATGCAGAGTAATCTAATAAGAACAGACGAAAATTTCATTGGACCAGTATGTTACTGGGTCAATAGGTATAATGTATTACATGGAATGCTTTATTTAAATATTCTTCAAATTTACTAGAAACCTCAATTTATCTCTGGATTAACTGAGATTTTTCTGAAATTAAATTTAAATTAATTAAACCGAAAAACTAGAAAGTTTTTCATGCATGCTGAGAATAATAAAATAAAATTTATTTTAGTGAGAATATGGAACGAAATGTAGAGAAAAGCATATTGAAGAAAAAGCGATCTTTAAGATTTGTTACAAAACAGGTGCGAACTATAGTAATAAAAATAGTTTATGATAATTAAAACGTTCGAAGATCGCTACGATGCAAATAAACGAGTAACGTGTAATTTGAATGGAATCTTGAAAAACTGGAATCGAATCTGATACTAGTTGGTTATAAATGCAAATGAAACCAATACAAAACTTCAATAGAATCTACAAAAAATTTGGAAGCACTAGCAACCAAAAGCAAATCACTATATTGAATTTATATTTCAGGAACAGCGACAGTTCGATGATGATCGAGACAGTTAAGGCGTCAACTCCCGCTTTGAGAGATCCGAGATCGAATCCGAACAGTTGAAAACCCCAGGAATTTTTCAGGGGTGATCTGCTCAGGATATATCTAGGCCTCGTCTCTCACCACTCGGCCAAACTCATAATGAACATAGTAAAAGACACCTCTTAATGCCCACAAGGTGAAAAGCTTAAAAATATACTGTATATTAATTTTAGAAAAATGTTCTTAATGAGTAATTAGAATTAAAAATTTTAGATAATAATTTCTGAAAATCTATATTACAGTTTAAAAGAACATTTCAATAGTGAAATAGTGATAAATTTAATGAATTTTTGATTTAACAAACTAATAGCTCATTTCGTTCAGCATAGTTTATGTGTTCTTCGGATCACGTCATTCGTTGAAATGTAATTTGTTCAAACAATAAGGCGTGTCTTATGCATGGCACAGTATAGTTCAGTGTTTCTCAACCTCTAACGTATCGTCGCCCCTTCAACGTAGTATCGCCCCGTTCACTACAAAATTCCGATGTTGAGGGACAAGACTAACGCCAAATTCGTACTGCATTGAATAGACTAGTGACTAGTATAATGTTATTTGTTTAATTATTGTACGATATAACGAATAAAACATCTAATTATTCTTAATATAATGTTTTACTATATCGCCCAGAAAATTGTTTTTCGCCCCCAAAATATAAATTGTTACTAATCTCCCCCTCAACATGGAAAAACACCCACATGGGGGCGATATCGCCCCCATGTGGGCGTTCATCATCAACTATACTATAGTTGATGATGAACGCGTGTTTGTACGAGTTCGTGTAATTTAGCGGATAAAATGTCAGTTTTTAAAATACATTATAATATATTATTTACTAATGTAAAGATCATTTTGTACTGAGCCAATTAAACTTAAGTGATGTATGCTGTACAAAATGAATAGTGTGACTAAATGCATAACTTAGTTGTTTGTTGATCACTTACGAACGAATCGTGAGGAACTCATCAAGAAGAGTTTATTTTGAACGCTCGTTAACAGATTACATATCACTATCTGTACCATAATCAAAATCGCGTTTAAGTTAACAGTCAATTTGTAAAATCACGCTATAAGTCTGCCGCCGTCAACCTGCATCTCTGAGGATCTGGGTTCGGACCTGATCCAGTTCCCAAAATTTATTGGATAAAATTATATTGAATACTATGGATAGGAGCATGGACATATGCGGAAAATTTTTCAGGGGAGAGCCAAAACGAAAACATAATTATATCAATAAGTTATTTTATTATTATTATTTCTATTTTTATAATACAATATTTGATGCAATATTGTATTTTATTATAATACAATATTGCATCAAAGCATCCCATTGTCAAATTCAATATTGTATTTTAATACAATATTGCATCAAAGCATTCCATTGTCAAAGTTTCACATCTCAATCACTTTTACGATTATAATAATTTGTGGAATTTTTTACTCCATCCCAGGGAGGGACAAATGCCCCGTTTGTCCCCTCTGCGGACGCCCATGGGTAGGTGTATCGTTTTCTATCCCATATGCAAGTTGGCTAATCCTATTGAGAGTCAGGCTTGCTCAAAATGGGTATAATTACGCTGGCGCTAGATCATGTTCTTTAATCAATCGTAAAATTCATAATTTTGGAATAAATATTTTGTATCTGCATTTCGAACTTTTTAGTAAATATAGCAAAAACATAATAATTACAATTCCGCAATAATAAGTATACCAACTAAATCCTATAGTATTTGAAATTATAAATGTAAAAAATACATTGTTACATGACAAGTGCAATTCTCCTGTTTTGTTTTTTCGTTAAGGTAATGCTTAGTTCATTCGCATGAATCAGCTAACTTAAAACCTATCAATATAAAGTATATATTATGATGCAATTGCATTCCAATTACAATAATTTTTGTTTTGAAAAATTGTAAATCTGATATTCAAAACATTGAGAGTGTAGGCTAATTTATAATTTTTGTAAACTTTTTAAAAATTATCTGCCTTATAGTTATTAAATTAGAACTGTAGTTTCAATATACTCTGACAAAGAGCGAATTTACTTTTGTTTTCAAGGCAACTAATGGCCGAGCTGATGAAACCACTGAACATTAGTTGGTTGAGGATTCACGTATCACTAACGGGCTGACCGCGTAGAATTTACCGAATTTTCTTCAAGTGTATAACACTTAAATCTGGGCCAGTTTCCCGTAGAAAGTTTTCTCGGGAGACGTTCCCTTAGCAGTTTGCCGATGTGTTGCATTGCCTTATCCCAGCATCCCAAACCTTATTTTCATTTATTTCACTCATTTAATGTTTTGCAGGAATATATTAATAGTTTTTTTTTACTTGAGGACTTACTTTTTTGTGACATATTAAGCATCTTAATTGTAAATAATTTTATGGAATTTTTGAAAAATAAGTTTATGTCATCATGATTACGATTTTCTCGAGTTCATTATCATAAGTTATTATGAATATGTAAAAATTTAAAACTTTATAACATTAATATTCTGTTTATATTAGATAATATAACTCTATTCTCTTATATAACTTTAATATACAACATATGAGAATAGTATATAGACTATATTTTCTTAGGTACTATACGAAAATTTCTACATTACTGCAAGCATAAAATTTGAGAGCTGATTCAATATTTTTATAATGTTTTACAAAATAAATATTATGCAATTTATTGCTATTGATTTATTGTTAAATATTTAAAACATAAATGTAGTGACTAAAATATTTGACGTAATTAAATGTCAAAAACTAATTTATTTTCACATAAAAATTAAATTTTACTCAATGTAAACATTCAATAATACGAGTGATTCATATTATTTATAATTCACTGTTTTGAAAAGTAATATATAGGTATTGGAGGTTCGACTGTGTATACAGTACAGTATACACAGTTCATATACTTTTCATTCAAATAGCCTAAACTCATTCTAACCTATTTCTTTCAGTAATATTCATTTAGAGAAAGTAATTAATAAGAGAATAAAAATGATTACCGTCAAAAGTATATAAAAACAAATGAAAAGTTACAAGTATTTAAAAATTCTGTTTTCTTGCAAAACTTTTTAAAAACTGAGTTATTCAATAACCATAATTAATACAGTAATAAATANATTACATATAAATAAACATAGTAAGAAAGTATATATATTTTTATTTTTGGGGGTCTCCAGTACAAATTAATCAAATTCCCATAATAACCTATAGTAAATCAATAATTGGTTAATGAAAAATTTGGATAGTGAACAAAGTCTTGGAACGGATTATGTTCGTTAACCGATCACCCACTGTACTTTAATTTGCATAAATAAAAATTTCACATATATAATAGTTTTTAACTTAATTTTAGCTTTCATCATAACTTATAATGCTATTTGTTTTTTGTTTATGTCATTTATATACATGCATAGGTTGCATAGATTGTTTCACTTCAATAATTTTTTCAAGCTGTGAAACTGTCACATTAAAAATAGTTTACTTGAAAGAAACAAACTAAGAAAATATTTTTAAAATGAATTAAAACTTTCACTTATATGTAATATTCATATTTAACAATATTTTTATTTATGAAATACAATGCTTCTTTTTATATTTTAATTATTTTAATTTAGTTATATTTTCTATATACAGTGAAACCTACTAATGTGACCACCTGATATATTGATATATATACAATGTCATACTGTCATTAATAGTATTATTTTTGAATATGATAAAATAAAAGATATAAAGTACCATATATAAAAAAGATTTTGAGTTTAAGTGACTACAGATATCTTAATTTATTTTTCTCTTTTTGCATTTATGTTCTAATGGCATTTTCTAATATAAATAAGTGAACTAATTTTCATCTGATCAGCTCACTTGTTCTCAAAATATTTTATCATTTTTAACAGCTTTTTAGTAGTGTCTTGTAGCGTATTCTGTATAGTTTATGAAGTAGCCTATATTTGAAATTCAATACTTAATTAATAAAACAGTTTTTTTATTACTGATATAAACATTTTTATTCCTTTGTTATTTTTTCCCCCTCTCTCTCTCTCCTTCTATTCTGTACAGATTGTTTTACATATCTTTGTTGAGAAATGCATGGTACTTGGGTGGAGCTCTGCAAGTTTTAAAAAATTCAAGAGCCTGTTTTTTGGTAATTTACAGTAATTTTTGTCAAGAAATTCTGTTTACTAAGTAAACAGACTTCTCCTTGCTACTATGCATTTTTATAGCCTGGCAAAGATTCATGAAATGAGCTGTAAATAATCTTAATTTCTAATACTTTTATACTATACAGAATTAATGATTTAAACATTTTTAGTTGTTATCTAATTCATGATCAGTCATTTTCCATCAAATATAATTCTAATTTTGAAATTGGCTAAGTTTTTTTGATTTTGATAATTCATTAATATCAGATTTTGTTTGTAAATAATAAATTTTAANATAAAAAATAATTGTTATTATAAGAATAAATTTTTTACTATAATATTTTAAAGTTTTTACACAGATGTTACGAGAATAGAATATATTAAAATTCAGTTTTATTATATTTATAGGCTAAATTAAGTTGGCATATGTAATGTTCAATATAGCTGTATGTTAAACGGTTGGATGGCCGAATGGTGAGGTGAGAGAGCCTGCCATTCTAGGGTAGCTGGGACCGAATTCGTATAGCTCGAAAAAACTCCGGAAGTTGTCCATCTTCACCACTCAGCTGTTCCGTGGTGGGGCCAAATAAGCACATGATGAGCTTACTAGAATAAAGGCCATCTTAGATATCCTCGAGGCAGAAACAATTTAAAATAAATGCTGTTCTACATTTATGTATCGAAAAACCAAAATTTTTATTAGGTAGATGAAAGGCTAAAAATAATATACATAAGCACACGTACTGTACAGTGCATATGTTTATGTAACGTCTATAATTAATAATGAATACAAGATGAAAAGAATAGCAGAAAATTTATCATTTAACATAACGATTAGGCATGAACATTGCTGTCTGTCGTCTTTCTTGTTTTTAATTTAAACGTGTTAAAGGGCATCCTTCATGTAGCACGAAGGATGCCCTTTAACACGTTTTTGTAGCTGAATTCCAATCAAATTATTTTATTGAAATGTGAATTAAATGCCTGAAAATAATATACACAATTCTAATTAGCCAATAGTCTTAAAAATATTTTAAATAAGTCATTGTATTATGTAATATTTAGGTATATTGTAACAATATATTTCGAAAAATTATAACATCGCACAAAAATTTCTCAAATAATTTCGAATTAATTTTCAAAAATTGCTGATATTAACAAATTAAAACATTTCTTTTACTAATAAAAATGATTACGANTTTACAGAGTATTTAGAGCAGATTATTAATTACTGATCTATTTTTTAGTGAATTTTGCTATATATTTTTTCTTAAAAAATAAATATCGTTGAAAGAAATGTTTATTTATTTCTTTATTATAAACCAATAGCTACAAAAAAGCTCACATGTAAAACAAAATCAATATTATTATTTATAAATTAGCGTATGATCGTGGACAAGATGTACCCCTGATATTTATATTCACATATAAAAAGTAAAAAATTTTTAAAGAACTTTACATTATCAACAAATAAATTATACTGTACATTATCAAGAAACACCACTGTCTTTGTTAATATTATATAACGTTCTTATATTAATTAAATTAAGACAGTATTGTTATATCGAAAATTTCAGTCTGAATTAGCTGAAAAAAACTTTTTAACATCCCTTTCATACGGAAGTTCTTTCTTATTTTCATAAGCCAGATCCAGCACATTTTAATAGGTCGTAAAAGACACATTAGGCTCTGGATTAGAGACGCCCATTGGGAGAGAGCAGTAGGAACAAACGCTCCTCCCGAGATTCGCTTTAATATTTTTCTTTTTTAAGAATAACAATTTTAAAGCAAAGGTATTTTGTAGCCTTTACACTATGCCACTCTGGGAAACCAAGTTCGAGTCTCGGTCAAGAACCTCAGAAAATATCCCTGATCTGCCCTGGATATTTCACTTGTTACTATTTGATCATCCCCACTTTGGGCCCGGTAAAACCCACGATGGGCATGGAAAAAATAGTAGCCACAGGATTGAAAGAGATACAAAATGTTGTTGTAATAAAGTTAAATACAATTCACATGCTACGAGATGGCCCTATAGTTCTCCTTAAAACTCTATGTAGGAGCCGTACTGCAGTATTTAGCTGAATAATTCAAAATGCAAAAAGACTAACAAAAATTGTTTAAAAAAGACAAAAATAAATTAATAGAGTTTTTTAAACTAAGCATTTTAAAATAAATTATCCATTGTCTATAGTTTTCAAAAAAACAAAAATGTATCAAACTATTTTTCACTAAAGTAAAATATTCGTATTAAAAATTATATATTTAATTTTTAAATTTATATTACTATATTAATATTTACTCATATTAAAAATTACATAGTAACTTATAGTTATTTTTTTAATATCTAACATATTCTTTGATTTTGATGCTCTTAAAGTATTTTTATTATGCAAATCGATTCAATTGCGTGTACAATTTATAATAAATTAGAAATAACAAAATATCTTACCGAAAAGTTTTCATATTGAACTAATTAAAGAACATTTTTTTATTTGTTATCAGAGAAACATTGAAGATAACACTATTTTTAGTTGCGCTTACTTTAGAAACATAATACTTCATAACACAGTACCAAAATAAACTCCGTCCGCATTCGTGAAATTTATAAGGAAATTATTTATAATAAAATTATTATTATTTATTATTATTATTAATATTAAAATTGTATATAATTTTA
>NW_019385748.1:35375-50771 GCF_000671375.1 Centruroides sculpturatus | reverse complement strand
ATACAGTAGAACCTCCATTATCCGGACCTCCATTATCCGGATTTTCGATTATCCGGATTGTTGAAAATAAACAAAAATTTTACGAATTTGCTGATTTGCACTTGGCGAATTACGACACTGTTTATGTACGTGATGGAATGCATAACTTTTTTTGTTTCAACAACGTCTCACCCGGCACAGTGGTCGTAAACTTTTAAATATATTTTACGTAGTAATAAAAATATAACTTGACATACGTATTTATAAATAATTTATATTCAAATTACATCATTTCTATGCCCAAGGGCGGCGTAAGGCATGGACGACGTGGGCCACCGCCTATGCCTGGCGGTCCGCGCCAGGCATAGGCGCCAGGAAGGGCCTCGCGCCTCGATGGTTTATGCATTACTTAAAAGCCGCGAACGCGACGAAAAAATTTTACTCGTCATAAAACGATAAATAGTTTGTCAAATTTTTATTCATAAAAATGCTGTTTCAACTGCTTTTTATTTTATAAAATCCGTCTTCTTGCGCCACCAGAGGGCCTTTTAAACAATAGGTAGTCTGTTAGCGCTGGTCAGTAGTAGTCCAAATTCAATACGAACGTTTGTTTCTTGAAAATTTTATCACGATTTAAATACAGTATTTACTTTTAATATTACCGATATGTCATCGAAAAGAAAACGTGTTGTATTATCATTAAAAGACAAAGTATTTGTTTCGATTATCCGGATTTTTCCTTATCCGGACTACCTTCATCCTCAATTAGTCCGGATAATCGAGGTTCTACTGTATATATAATATATTTAACTTTTGCTGCAATATTTTTTGAAACAAAATATGACATGATTCATGCCAAAGATAAGATATACGCATTCACGAATTAAACGTTTCGTTATATTATAATTGATTCAGACAGATTTATTAATTTCGAAATCGATGGAAAAATATTACATAAGTCTTGCGTGTGTATAATTTCACTTACTGAATAAAATATAATGCAATATATCATTTTAAAATTGATCACGTGCTGGAAAAACACGCTTGCTATTTGAATGACGTTCATTCGGTTGGGAAATAGTAACTTACATGACTTAGCACATAAATAAATATTCTGCTAATTGAGTCAAAACAAACGGTTTAATAAACACTAAAATAATATAGTAACTTCTCCTATTTATCTTTCAACGATATACAGTAGTTTAATTTTTTTTTTTTGTTGTTGTTGTTGTTATTAAAAATAACATTAATTTTTACAGGATTAAAAACCACTATCGGCCTCTAAATTTTCTCCTGGTTTCAGCTTCCCCCGGCATATTGCATTTATATTAATAACGTATAACGAGAGGCCCCTGTGGATATAGGCCAATATTATTAATATAAATGCAATTTACTAATTTATTAATTTCAATTGAGATATAGAAAATACCTAACATGCCGACAAAGTAGAATTTGTTTAATAATCGAAACAAATCCTATTCCAAATTATTGTTTAAGTAATCGTAATAGGATAGCGTTACTTTGTTATTATAAGATATTGGTTGTTAGCCAAATATAACTAATTTGGTATGTTGAAAATAGATATTCTTCTATGATGTAACAAAATAATAAAAGATAAAAAAAATGAAACGAGAATAGAAAGAAAGAGAACGTTAAAATACATAAATAATATATTTTAAATATTTATCTTTATTAACAAAATTATAAAATTATATTACATTTTTGGTTCAATAATTATATTAATATATAATTAAAAAGCTGTTTCTGTGAAATAAATCATTCTATCAATAAATATTTTCACTTTTAATTTATTTTATTAGACGTTAAAAATCCAATCGAAAGCCGAACCTCCAATAACGGCTACCTTCCAGCAACTGTCACCTCTAAACAGAGAGCCTTTTTTCAGAAACTTTATTGCTTTAGAATGCATGCAAAATAATCTTCAAACAACGGTCTTTTTTGTTCCAGTCAATGACCGTTCTTCACAGGTTTGATTGTAATGAAAACTTAGAAAATTTATCTGATTGGCTGTCTGGAATATGAATATGATTACAAATAATGCATTATTATATTTATTATCTATATTTTTTTTGGCCTGTTGTATAAAATTGCTAAATCAATATTTCTTATCAATAACTATAACAGTTTATATAGAGTAGGAAATCAGATGTTTTTAAATTAATTCAACAACATAAAACTGAAAAATANAGACAAGATAAAGTATTTGTTTCGATTATCCGGATTTTTCCTTATCCGGACTACCTTCATCCTCAATTAGTCCGGATAATCGAGGTTCTACTGTATATATAATATATTTAACTTTTGCTGCAATATTTTTTGAAACAAAATATGACATGATTCATGCCAAAGATAAGATATACGCATTCACGAATTAAACGTTTCGTTATATTATAATTGATTCAGACAGATTTATTAATTTCGAAATCGATGGAAAAATATTACATAAGTCTTGCGTGTGTATAATTTCACTTACTGAATAAAATATAATGCAATATATCATTTTAAAATTGATCACGTGCTGGAAAAACACGCTTGCTATTTGAATGACGTTCATTCGGTTGGGAAATAGTAACTTACATGACTTAGCACATAAATAAATATTCTGCTAATTGAGTCAAAACAAACGGTTTAATAAACACTAAAATAATATAGTAACTTCTCCTATTTATCTTTCAACGATATACAGTAGTTTAATTTTTTTTTTGGTTGTTGTTGTTGTTATTAAAAATAACATTAATTTTTACAGGATTAAAAACCACTATCGGCCTCTAAATTTTCTCCTGGTTTCAGCTTCCCCCGGCATATTGCATTTATATTAATAACGTATAACGAGAGGCCCCTGTGGATATAGGCCAATATTATTAATATAAATGCAATTTACTAATTTATTAATTTCAATTGAGATATAGAAAATACCTAACATGCCGGCAAAGTAGAATTTGTTTAATAATCGAAACAAATCCTATTCCAAATTATTGTTTAAGTAATCGTAATAGGATAGCGTTACTTTGTTATTATAAGATATTGGTTGTTAGCCAAATATAACTAATTTGGTATGTTGAAAATAGATATTCTTCTATGATGTAACAAAATAATAAAAGATAAAAAAATGAAACGAGAATAGAAAGAAAGAGAACGTTAAAATACATAAATAATATATTTTAAATATTTATCTTTATTAACAAAATTATAAAATTATATTACATTTTTGGTTCAATAATTATATTAATATATAATTAAAAAGCTGTTTCTGTGAAATAAATCATTCTATCAATAAATATTTTCACTTTTAATTTATTTTATTAGACGTTAAAAATCCAATCGAAAGCCGAACCTCCAATAACGGCTACCTTCCAGCAACTGTCACCTCTAAACAAAGAGCCTTTTTTCAGAAACTTTATTGCTTTAGAATGCATGCAAAATAATCTTCAAACAACGGTCTTTTTTGTTCCAGTCAATGACCGTTCTTCACAGGTTTGATTGTAATGAAAACTTAGAAAATTTATCTGATTGGCTGTCTGGAATATGAATATGATTACAAATAATGCATTATTATATTTATTATCTATATTTTTTTTGGCCTGTTGTATAAAATTGCTAAATCAATATTTCTTATCAATAACTATAACAGTTTATATAGAGTAGGAAATCAGATGTTTTTAAATTAATTCAACAACATAAAACTGAAAAATATAGAATATAGATGAATAATTTATAGACTAATTTTTAATAAATATATAAATAGTATATTTGTTTCAAAGTAAAAGCGCGAAAATGTAAAAAATTCGCTTATAATATAATAAATATTGATTAATATTAATATTATATTATAATATTAACTTCAATAACAATTTATATATTTATGCAGCATCAATATATAAATAAAGAAAATAAAATAATAATCTACAAAATCATAATTATTTATATTTCATTTTATTGCAAAATAAATCTAGCAAGACCCGAAATTTTTCAAAAGCATTTTATATAACTCATTCATAAACAAAGTTTGTGCCAATTTATAGCAGCTGTGTCCTATTTAAAAACAAGGTTCGAAGATTTTTTCGTACACAAAAAATAATAATAATAATCCTAACCTTATTATTAACCAATGTGTAATATTAAACCAATGAAGAAAAAGAACAATTATAATTTCATTTTTTCTTCACAAATTAAATTTGAATTATCTATATCGTACATAAAAATTTAATTTAATAAAATAATTATTGGTTGAATTAATTAAATATATAATTTAAATAATAGCATTAATAAATATTCTTATACTTAAAATTTTTCCTAATTAATTATTTATACTGTAAAAGATATAAATCATATATAATCGTTTATAATTTTTTTTAAATTTGGATTATATGAATTATAAACTTTTAAATTAAGTACATTTTTAATATTTAATTCGAATTAATTTCTTAATGCTATGAATATTTAAATTAGCAAATTGAATATTATTCACATACAATATTTTATCCAAAAATTTATATAAATATTTAGGTAATTCAAAGAGAAATTATAACTTACAAAGGAAGTACTTTCATTTTTTGTCTTTTTTTTCCTTGGCACTAGTGCACGAGTGGATAAAACTACTGAACTCTAGTTTCTTCACGTGTCTAACACCTAATTAGGAGTCAGTTTCCCATAGAAAGTCCTCCTGGAAGGCATCCTTCCTTGGCAGATTGCCCACGTGTTGCACTATCGTATTCTATCAAACCGAATATTTTTTGTCTTGTGGGCATTAACAGTGTCTTAATTAATTATCCTCGTAGATTCGCTAGGTTTACAATGGAATAACACCACGTCCCTCATAAATGTGGTGAGGGACGTGATATCACAGTGAGGTAACCCCTAATGCTTTAATTTCCTCAAATAGCCAGTAGGTTTACGCATTTGCCTACTGTTCTGAGGGACCCAGGGTCGGTTGGTTTGTTGGGTTTTTTTTGGCACAAAGATCACTTTTCCTCGTGCACAAAGGGACCCAAAACCGAATCTGGATGGTCGAAAAAACTCCAGGAATTTTTGAAGGGTGGTTTATCCCTGATGTCAGGCCTCGTCCCTCACCACCCTGCCACCCATTATAAGCCTAGACGAATCCACGATAGGCTTGAAAAAAGTCCTCTTAGTGCCACAGGGCAGAGAGCACCCCAAAAAACTCCTCGAACAAAGGATATGTTAATTTAATAATTATTTACAAGAACGCTCTAATAAATTTGCTTTATTTTAAAGAAATTAGAATTCAAGAATCTAATGTAAAATTTAAAGAAACAGGTTCAAACAGTAACTTTTTCTTTAATCTGTTAAAACTAAAATTAATATTAAAATTCAATAATCAACATTGAAATTTTATTTTAAATTGCAGTTAAGTTGAATTTTTTCATATGGATTTAACGTATAGGCTACTCTTAGGAATTTTTCGGGGATGTTGCCATTCCGATATGTCGGGCCTCGTGCCTCACCATCCGGCCGCCCCATTATGAGCCTGGCCGAACCCATAATGGACTTGCTAAAAGAGGCCCTCTTAGTGACCACAGGGCGGAAAGAGCTAAAAAAAAATTAAAAAAAGCCATTGCAGCAGATGACAGTATAGAATCTATCTAGTCATTGACATTTTTTAAAAAACTCTTTCTGCTCTGTGGCACTAAGAGGGCCTCTTTTAGCAAGTTCATTATGGGTTCGGCCAGGCCCAAATGGGGCGCCCGGGTGATGAGGGACGGGGACCGACATATCCGGGTGGCAGCATCCCCAAAAAATTCCTGGGAATTTTTTGACCCGTCCGGATTTTGTTCCCGGGTCCCCAGAGCGATAGGCTGCCACCTTAACCTCTTGTCCACCCGGCCGTCTACTGTAATGGCTAACAAACATTGGATCGTGTGACATCATGGCTAAGATACTAGCTCAAAGTTAAAATTGTGTGTGGCGCCGTTTGTTATGAGATTTTATTAAGAAGCAATGTTTATATTTTAAATTGTTATAAGCGTTAACGCTAAACACTTGCACATAAAATTTTATAAGGGAGTTATATTTTTGAGCTGTGGTCAAAAATATAACTCCTTTATAAAATTTTATGTGGGTCAAATATCAAGAAATATAAAAAGGGGAGTCAAAATTTAATCGATCGTCATACTTTCATACTTTCCCTGTTATTTATCTTCTATAATAGTCAAGAAAGTAAAATTATGTAAAAATATTAGTTTTAAGTTCATATTGTATCTACTTCAGTTTTCAACCAATGCAAGTACAATTTGTACTCATTTTTCTAACAAGTATTATATATTACCTGTGCTTAAATAAGCAATATTAATACTTTAAAGAGTTATTTTCAGTTTTATATATTTGCAGCCCTAATAATGAAATATAAGAGAGTGAGAATTGGTTATAATTTCTCAATCCTTCAGTTTGGTATACCACTTGTTAGATAAGTTATCTTTAAATCATTTATATCCTGATTTAAAGTAACAATGATAATATTCTAAACTGACGTTAGAGTATGTTTAAAAAAATAAATAAATCATCAATCTACTGCTCTGGGAAATCTGGAATTCAATTTGGAGGAGTAACCTCTGAAAATTTTTTCTGAGATGGTCTAACTCGGATAATCGGACTCCATCCCTCACCCAGCCACCTCGTTTGCCTAGCCGAATCCATAATTTGTATGAAAAAAGGCCTTTTAGTGCCCACCGAAAGGAAAGTTAAAAATGAAAAAGATAACCTATTACATTAATTAGAGCGTAATCTGATTCCTTTGTTTTTGTTTTTAATTTTAAGGGAAATGCAGACCTAATCGTCGGTAATGTAAAGTTCACTAAATTGCATAACCGCATCGGAATAAATTTATATTATTTTTTACAAAAGTGAAACAAAAAACATGAACTATATTTTCGTACTATACCAAAAGTAGAGCGTCAATTAAGCTGTCTACACTTCTCAGTGTCAACTAGTTGGAACTGATTGCCTCTCATGTCTATCAATTCCAACGAGTTTGCTGCTTCCTTTTTTATCACCGAATATAACTCTATGGACTGTACTTTATGCCATTATATAGTTATAACAAAATTTTTTTCTATTACTGCATCTTCAGTACATTTCTCCGGGCGACGTCGGGTAAATAAGCTAATATATTAAATAATAAGAGTATTCAGTTGACGACTTCTTTGTTTATCATTTTATTGTCATTATTCTTCATTAGCTTGATGATACTTAATTCTGTGTCATGACTATGGTACCTTGGTTATTAATTAGCATTATAACTGGTATTTCTTTCCTTTAAAAAGGAAATTTATACTTTTCTAGTTTTTTCTAGTTTTCTTTAGAAAAAAATCTAGTAGGGAATACTCCACATTTTCTCAAGCACGATACTTGCTTCATGAATTTTCGAGGGAATTCGCTTCGGCACGATCTCGTGTATCACACAAAAGATTAATGACATTTTAAATCATTAATAAAAAAAAATAAAAAGTATAGGTACTAATTTATCTTTTTGTGAATTTATATTGAATCATCATCAATCACTAAATATCTGCAGTAAGTTATTTTATAGGTTTTATGATAAATTTTTTGACAAAGAAATAATTTCCTANAACACCTGACATACTTTCTATTGGATTTGTTAGAAATGTCTGTCCGTCGTTATTTTAATCTATATGCCTACTGTCTTCTCGTTTATGGAATTTGTAAGTCAGACAGTTACTGTTTATTTAATTTAATTAATATATATATATATGTTGCAATTTTTAAATTGATAAAATAAACTTATAATTCTAAATCAGCAATAAGTTAGTTTCTTGTACAAAGTGGAAGCAATTCATTTTGGTCGTTGTTTTTTTGTGCCATCATTTGGTCTGATAAGCCCTCACTTTTATCTGCCTCACGGTTGTGTATTATTTAATTTAATTAATATATTTAGAATTTTAATTTTACATATTCTCAGAAAAACAGCAATGCTAATTCCAGAAAATACTTCTTCATTAGACGTTCTGTCATACATATTGTGTTCCAAAAATGTGTTTATTTCTCTAAGAATTATTTCGAAGTTGCCAGTATTGGTGACTAGTTCAGAAAGTAATTTTTCAATCTTAACACTTATAAAACCGTACACTGGCTCCGTGATCGCTCAGGAACGACTATCAATATCATCTATAGAGAATGACATTGCATTTATGATTGATATAGACGAATTAATTCAAAACTTTGCCGAAGCAAAAGGACAAAAAAATTAATTTTTCATAATTTTTATATTTAATATGCGATAATTATCTTCCTATACAGATATTAGAAGTAATCATATAGGTGTACAAATGTATTAGTGTTAATTAATAAAAATATTTTAAATGTTCATAATGCTATTATTTTTATATTTATATGTGGGCGTATGTATGTGCTTGGGTATGATAATACATACACACACTCGCATTATATATATATATATAATGGAGTGTGTCCAAAAGTGTCAAATCCTTGCAAGTTACTTTTGTATAAAAACGATTTTTTTAATTCAGTAAATAAAAATATTCGTATACTTAATTCCTTTTTATGTTTAGTATCTTACGTTAAAGTGCTTTAATATTAATAGCCAGAGATAATATTAATGTACAAGCTATGAATTTGGCCTTTTTGGAGGAAAAACTCGAATGTAGTACACTATAAATGGAATAATAATTGAATAGGCTAAACGAAAGTTACGTTTTTCTCTTTATTATCGCAGCAAAAGAATTATCTGTTTAGAGTCAACAAACAGTAATTTTAAGAGGTTCTTCGTGTTTATAATTTATGCTCTCATCTGTTTCTTCTTCTTCCGAGACCCCAATAGTAAAGTTTGCTGTAAAATTGTGGTGCATTGTACTCCACTCTCATTAAATCCTGCAATCTTTTGACATCGTCCTGCTTTGACTATTTTACGTGAGATTCCAAAGGCACTAGGCTCAAGCCTTGTGGAACTGGTGATAGTTGCTTGCCTCTTCTTAGAAACTTGTGGTAACAGAATGGTCCGATACCAAATGATAGCTGTACAGTTTATCCTTCCTTTTGGCTGTATTCATATTACTCGTTCATTTTAAACTGTCTTTTAGTCTGCATAAAAATTGTTACAGTAGCCACCAGTCGTAATTTAGGCACTTAGATGTCAAAATGTTTAACTTTTATGATCAACAGATTTATCTTGACCTGGACCACTTTTGCTCAGTCAGCTTTAAGTGTGAAATGATAAAATTACACCTAGATGCAGAGTGTTTATTTTCGTAAAATTTATCAAAAGAAGACTGGAATATCTTCAAATTTTTAGACATTTCTCACTACAGTAACTTGCTCCATATATATAACTTATTTTCTGTGTGCTTCCCGCCGAACTATAGCGAATTTGCTTGCTTGCATGTTTTTTTTCCATTTTTCATCGTTTATTTTACGTTTTCTTATTTTAGTTGTTACAGCGGGCGACTTATTAAACTCTTCCATCTGTGTTTCCATTACTAGTTTTAGTAACTAAAGTAATAATTACATAAAAAGAAAATGAAACAATACAATTACATTTACATAGACTGTAGCCATATTACAGACCGCATTAACGTTCAAGCAGAGTACCTTTAGTAAAAATATTGAATCGGATTTGACTCTATGAATTATAGAATTTCCGTTGCGCGAGAATAGTTAGACGGAAATTATAGATGAATCGTTACAAACTTATCCCGCTCAGTACTAGGGACGTAAACCTCTGTACTCACTACTCGTCCTTCACCTCCGATTGTTTCGGTATGCAAAATACTTAATGCATGAAGACTGACTGTACCGTAATTTTAGTCCACTTTTCATTATTTTGGAACAGTCTTCGATAAGCTATTAAAAAAAAAAATCCGATCCTTTCAATATATATCTTAGTGGTGTGCGATCCTAGAGATACAGAGTTCTTTTCTTCTTGTTCCCGAACGTGTTCTCTCCTTGTTCACTAGTCCTCCTTCAACGTTCTCCACAGTCCGTTCAATGGTAAGATCCGAATAGAAAAAAAAACAGGAAGAAAAAGATGGCTGCCACGCGATTTTCCTCGTTCTTATATCCTCTCTTCTTCTCAGGTGTTGTTTATATGGAGATTGTAGCGATCATAAACACATGTCTAGTCGGAGAAAGAGCCTATATTCTATATAGGCTCTTTCTCCGACTAGACATGTGTTTATGATCGCTATGCGACCGATTAGCCAGCCGTATCCGAACGGCCTATACGTGCGCGCGGGAAATAATGCCTTCCGGGAGGACTTTTATGGGGAACTGGCCTCCTATTCAGTCGTTATTGGCAAGGAGAAAACCCGGAAAACTCCAAGCAGCCAGCCTGTCCGATCGCGGCGCGAACCCACGACCGAACTTCCCAGTGTTTAGGGTCTGGTCACCGCTATGAGCGGCATTATATCCTCTCAATATCGTCTTTACTTTTCTACCAATCAAGGTGCGTTCTGAACAATGGCGTGGGTCAGACTTACTCGGACGTTTACCTGATGGGACAAGACCGTTATAGCTACCTGAAATAACTATATAAGACGTTTTACAAAACCACCGGTTGAGAATAATACAAATAACGGCACAAATATGGGAATAAAGTATCACAAATATATATACATTTTGGCAGAATAATTTTGCCATCTTTTGGAAATCGCATGAAGACTGACTGTACCAGTGTTTGCTGAAATTTTATATTTAAGAAATACCAAGACTAATTATCAAAATTAAAATTGTGTGGCACACTTGTTATGAGATGTTTCAAAAAATAACTTTTATATTATTATAAAAAAGCAAAACGCTTAATTTTGAGGATATAAAATTTTGTAAAAAAATTGTAAATGCCAATAGCGAGTAAAATTTTCATTAAGTTTGATCCACTGGAGATATGACACATGATCATCTCTATCTCAAATATAGGCTGTTAAGGAAAACGAGGAAATACTAACTATTTAGACATACAGTATTTACAAACACAATAACTTAAAAGATGAGAAGTTAGAAGTTGACAAATAAAATAGGTAAATGTAGGATGGCAAAAGTTCAAACTTTTTTTTCTTTACTCTTTCCGCACCGTGGGCACTAAGAGGGTCTCTTTTCAGCAAGCCCATTATGAGTTCGGTTTGTTTGTTAAGTTATGGCAACGGGCAACGCAACACTTGGGCGATCTGCCTAGGGGATGCCTCTGAGAGGTATTTTTAAAGGAAACTATTTAGGCGTTACAGGAGAAAATCCGGAAAACTCCACGTGGCCAGCCCGTCCGAGCGAGGCGCGAACCCACGACCGAATTCCCAGTGTTTAGGGTACAAAAACCGTTCGGTCACTGGTGGTCCAATATGAGTTCGGAGAGGCCCACAATGGGGTGGCCAGGTGGTGAGGGACGGGGCCCGACACATTCGAACGGACCACCCCCGACCGGATTCGCTCCTCCAGAGCGGTAGGTTGCCACCTTGCCCGCTCGGCCATCCGGCCGCCGTTTAGACTGTATTATTAAATATTGAAGTGATAGTGATTAGTAATAACATAGAGTCTAAAAGAAAGATATAGTAGTGTTGTTTTCGGCCTATATAAATAAAGGGTAGGTGTAGTAGGCCATCAATAAATCTTTATTTCATATTCTACTTTTAATATTATATAAATTATCAAAATATGTAAAACCAATGTGAGTGTCATAAGAAATGTAATTTCTCATGTCAAAAATACAAAACTATTTCATCCCAAATACTTTTTCTCACTATACTGAATCAAGTAAAATTGTATAGCACATTTTATGTAGTGTAAACAGGGACGGATTTAGACTTAACAAGACCCTAAGCTATTTGAGATATGAAGCCCTTTATAAGTCCAGATATGATATGTCAGTGCCAAATATGATTTTCGGATACCTAGAGGGTTGAACTGAATTTGGGTGAAGAATATGGGACGTTCTGGACGTTAAAAAATTGAATGAAGAGTATGGGACGTACCGGACGTGCGGCATTGAGACAAATAATGCTGCAGTATATTTAAGTATACAGTGGTGTCTCATATAACGTACTTAATCCGTTCCAGGTGCACGTCTGTTAAGTGAAAAGTCCGTTATACGAAACGCATTTTTCCATAGAAATACATGTTAAAACATATAATTCGTTCCGTAACACAAAATAACTGTACTGTACCATAAAAAAAAATAAAAATGGAGCAGTCACCAATTATGCCGGGTAGTCAGATGTTGTGAGGAGGAGGTGTGAACACTTTCTTCACACATTCATACAGATACAGACTTTTTAGACATTGCAGCAAATCTCTTTTTATTGTTTTTTAATCGAAGTCAGATTCAGAAGAGGCTACTGGAGCTTGCAGGGTCAACTCCTCTTGTTCCATCCTTTGTTTTTTGCCTGCTGGCTTCTTGCAAAACATGTCCAAGGTTGTCTGTTTCTCTGTCTTCTTCAACATCTGTCAGAAATGACGGTCAAGGGTGTCATTGTAGAGATCATTGATCCTGGTGGCCTCAGCTCTGTTTGGATAATGAGTGTTGGTAAACTGTTGAACCTCTCCCCATTTGACAAAGAACTTTTTGCCATCTTTCACTCCTTCTGGTGATTTCTTACTTTGTTTCAATTGAAATCACCTTTCTGTTTTTTTAGAAGCCATGATTTGCACAACACTTGAATAAGTGTAAATACCCTGCACTGAGATGATGTACGTAATAAACAAGGGAGCAAGCCGAATCCCAACGGGAGCTCTGTACTTCAGATATACTAATAATATATTCTAATAATACTAATACTGTATATTATAAAAATAGCAGATTTTCATTGGCAACGGAAAAACATTGGAAACATCATTCGCACTTGTTCACAGAAAGTCCGTTGTTCGCCTCACGTAACTGCCGAACGGAAAGTCCGTTGTTCGTAGCTAGTCCGTTGCTCAAGTCACGTAACGGCCAAATAGAAAGTCCGTTGTTCGCAGCGTCCGTTATTCGAGGCACCACTGTATATGACAATTCCTCACTCGAACAATTTTTCGGGTGCCCTAAGCTGCACTGAGTAATATAAGTAAATGCTGCACTGAGTGTTAAAGTTAATAAATTATTTAAAAAATAGTTCGTCTTTATCTGGATAATTATTTAAATGTATCAGAAAATAAGTTATGGTTTTCCTAATTATATTGTCATACATTTGTAATAAAATAAAACAAGAAAATGTAAATTTATTTACTTATTTTACCATTACCTATGCATTAAACAGATATACTCAGAGCATTACGTACAAAACTTTCATTCACAATATGTAGCAATATAACAGTTTTAACAAATCTCTATTTAAAATTTGAATAAACTAAATATTATAACCGCAGTTTAAATATTATATCCAGATAGTGGGCGTGGGTTCGAATCCCACTCCTGACACGAACTTTTCTTATGAGCGGTTGATTGAAAATGTCTATTTTAGTGTGACATAAGCGCCTGTAAGACGTTTTGTAATTCTTTTGATTCGAAACAGTAATGCTAATTGGACTTTGCAACATGTTGAATTCCGTTTTGAAAGCATCGGATAAGTAGAGTAAACATATCGAAACGTTGCAAAGCGTCGAACAGAAACTCTGCTTCGCCGCTCGTGTGTGAAGCAGAGTTTCTGTTCTAAATTCAAAGCAAAAGAAGTTTCTGAATTCTACTGTCGCTGTCGCCTTCAATTGCGTAAACGATGACAGGGGAGAAGAAGAAAAAGAGGCCCCACCGAGATTTCAACTCGGTTCACTGGAGTCAGAGTCCAGAGTGTTAACCATTACACCATGGGACCTCACACAGATTCGCGTGTCGCATATCACCTTAATGCATTCCAGATTGTCTTATCGACTATCGCGAAAAGATATCGCCGTATCTGTTGTTGCCGATAATGAAAATCTCCCCATCTACACTTTCTCGTTAAAAAGCGTAGCTGTTCCCACAAATCTGTCGCGAAGAGAATGACGGTTGCGGCCGGTGGACGTGATGAAAAAGAATTTAAGAAACGTGTTTCGTTTCGTCGTGTGGAAAGCAAACGAATCGTAAATTGTCGATGGCTGTCCGTGATCGGTGTGTAAATAATCGAATCATTAATTCGTTTCAAGCGTACTACTGTGAAAGAAACATAACATAACATTGATAATCAAGCAGTACAAAACAGTAGAAATTAATTAAGAAATATCTGTACCTAGCCACAAACTGTTAACCATATAATTTTTTATATTTTTAAATGCTATTAAAAATGTATTATTGCACAAACAATCAAAATGTCATTATTTTGAAAATAAAACAAGGTAACATCAACTTCGCTAAAATCAGAAAAAACTTTTTTTTCTTACTTTCAGTTCTGCAGACTTTTTAATTCCATCTTTTAAGTTTACTTGATCAGCAATTTCATGCTCAATTGCCAACATTAAGACTATTTTGTGTAGTAGTCGAATGTAAAAAGTTCTTAACTAATTTTAACTTAGAGAAACTCCTTTCGCCACTTGCTACAGTTATTGGTATCGTTAGGAATATTTTTAAAGCAATAGTAAGATTTGGGGCAAAATTTAACTTTGTAATTAAGCTTAGTACATTGCTTATGCTTTCTTTTTTGCCGAAAAGCGCAGATACTAAAATTTCCTCTGCTAATTCTATCTTATTTATGTCAACAGAATCACCATCAGTTAAAATGCATTCTAAATTCTTACAATGTTTTGTAGCATTTTTTTGGACATGATATTTAAATCGTATATATTATATACGAGTAAGAATTGAAAATAGTTACTATTATTACTAACTTGTAAGTTGTTCATCTAGTGCATTTAGTGCTTGATCGATTGTAAAATAAAAAAAGAATCTATTTTATATTTTTCTTTTGGATCTTTGATGGGTTCATCTCGTGCTTCGTATAAGAAGTTCCTTTTCCTTCTTCTAACGTGATGCCATGTTATTGTTGATCCAAAATTAGCCTCCACATCAATTTTGGTAGCCAGTTCTTTTGCATTAATAATAGTTTCATCGAAGAACGAATCCGATCGAAGATTCTTAAAAAATATTTTGCAGTTTTGTAAAAGATCAAGTGCAAAGGCTACATCAAAATCTTTTGTTCACATTAACTTGCTTATTTGATTAATGGAATTTAGTATTTTACGCCAAATAACTAATGAACACGAAAACTTAATTGTTTAATATAATTTAATAAACCCGAGGCCTCGTCTCTTATTAAATTATCAATTTCTTGGTTTTTCGTAAATGCTTAGCTAGGCGTCGTATACATCTCCCAAATGAAATCTCAAAGGCTTCAAGGTCTCTATTCCACTCTCCCATTTAGTGTCACTCAATGGTTTCAAAGTTAAACCTTGAAGATGTTTTAAAAGTATTGCCCATCAAAAAGTAGACACCAAAAAAAAAATATATATATATATATATTTTTTTTTTTT
>NW_019385748.1:27886-32874 GCF_000671375.1 Centruroides sculpturatus | reverse complement strand
CAGTGGTTCTCAAAGCGGGTGCCGCGGCACCTTAGGGTGCCGCAAGAACGCCACAAGGGTGCCGCGAAATTTTTAAATAATTAAATTAAAATTACTTAAAATAATTGAATTAAAGTATTAAATTAAATAAATAATTAAAACAATTATAAAAAATGAATATTGGTTTTTCTACTAATCTTGTTACGTCGCCACTTGTCTCAGTGACTCGGTAATTGGCGACACGTAAATACTAGAAACAAAACGAACTAGTTACTAGTTGTCTGTTCTTCTGTTCCTGCAACGAGTAGAAGTGCAATATAAATGCGTTGAATGCAGTAAGTAGTTGTTTTTATTATTGTTATATGTTCAGACAATAACGAAAAAGCATCATATACAAATATTTTTTCTTCTTTACAGCAATTTTATTATAAAATATTGAAGTTAATTATGTCGTTAAATATCATGAATAATTTTTTCATTAAAAAAAGTAAACGTGAAGATTCTAATGATCAAGAAGTGGTTACTGGTAGCAAAGCTAAGGAATCAATTAGCACTAGTAAATCATCAAAAATTGAGAGCTCTATTAGTGAAGATTTGACTATTTTTAACGTTGAGCAACAAACAAGCACTATTGAAACATAAGAAACAGAAACAGTAAGTTTCGTTAAAATATTGCATTAAAAAAGAATGTAAAAACTCGCTTATATCAAGACAGTTACCTAAAAATGGGATTTACCTGGTGTGGTGATAAATTAATTCCCAGACCAAAATGTATTGTGTGTGGTTTGATTTTATCAAATGAAGCTATGGTTCCCAGTAAATTATTGCGACACTTCTCCACAAAATATGATCACTTGTCTAAAAACCTTTTGAATATTTCAAAGATCTGATAAAATTACAAGAAAAACAAAGTAAAAGTTTTGTAAAAAAAATACACAATTGCTGACCGTGTTTAAGAAGCCAGTTATTTAGTCGCAGAAATAATCGCGAGAGAAATGAAGCCTCATACTATTGGCGAAACTTTGATTCGCCCGGCCTATACAGCAATTGTGAGAACAATTTTTGGTGCTGAAGCAGTGGAAATAAAAATGATTCCTTCGTCAAATGACACTATGAGTAGACGTATTAGTGATATTGAAAAATCAGTTATAAATAAAATAATCGAATCGAAATTATTTAGTTTGCAGTTGGATGAGTCAACTGGTATCGGTGGTAAAGCCTTCACTCGATTTATTGAACATGATAAAATTTTGGAAAGAATTTTTATGCTTCAAGGAATTCGAAAAAACTACGGCGGGAAAAAATGTTTTTGATATCATGAACACATATTTTAATACAAATGGTCTATCTTGGAAATCTTGCGCCTCTTCAATGATTGGAAGTATAAAAGGATTTGTTTCATACGCTAAAAAGCGAAACGAAAACATTGTAACAACTCACTGCTTCATTCATCNTCTCACCACGCTTAAAAGGGGTGTAAATGGAGTAGAGGGCGATAAGGCTGTCAGTGTAAATACAGATGTCACGCTGTCGATGAAACCATTCTTCATTCACGTAGGTTATTGCCTTTGTAATTGCCAGAATTTCTGCTTGTGGTACTGTACAGTGTGGTCCTGTCCTGGTACTGTACAGTAAAGGCAGATCTGTGCGTCTATGGAAAACATAACAACATATGAGGTTTTTTCAGCAGATTTACTTGGCATCGAAACTTGAACAGCCGATTGCAGGGACAACGTTTAGAGGCCGATGGCGGTTTACAGATAGGATAGACCGCGGTTCAGAAAAATTTCATTGCATAGACGGCGTTTCTCGCTTGCCACAATGTAGACAGCGATTAGAAACAAGTTATTTGACACTTTCTAGACTCACTCGACAACAGGTTCAGAGGGTTTTTAATTCGAGTAGTAATTTTGTTGGTGAAAAAGTTTAGATAAAAATGGATATCGTTCCTTTGATAAATGTTGTAAACGATACCAATCGACAAAATTATTCATTAATTGCTTGGAGCAAAAATAACAAAATTAAATACAGTGGTGCCTCGTACAACGTACGCCTCGAATAACGGACTCTGCAAACAATGGACTTTCCGTTCGGCAGTTACGTGAGGCGAACAATAAACTTTCTGCGAACANATTTTTTGGACCGTGTTGAAGAAATTAGCGGCTTCCAAGGATGCTTTTGCCATATCATTAACAACAAGATTGAGAGAGTGGCTACTACACGGAACATAGAATGCTCGCGAATTATATTGTTTAATTCTAGATTGCACTCCTGCTTTATCGCCCCTCACATTGGACCCGTTGTCGTATCCCTGCCCTCTGATATCCTGCAAATTTAAACCCGAGTCATTAAGTTCACCAATTATAATATCAGACATCAGCGGCCGGATGGTCGAACGGTCAAGGTGGCAGCCTACCGCTCTGGGGGACCCGAGCTCAAATCCGAATGGGTCGAGCCCGGGGGACCCGGGCTCGTGGTCCACCGGAGGGTGGTCCGTTCGGATATGTCGGGCCCCGTGCCTCACCACCCGGTAGCCCCATTGTGGGCCTGGCCGAACCCATAATGGGCTTGCAAAAAGAGGCCCTCTTAGTGCCCACAGGGCGGAGAGTTAAAAAAAAATCAGACATTTGTTTTCCTGTGGATCTTTCGACTGGTAAGAAGCCTAAAAAGTTTTCATTATTTTTAATTTCAACATCAGCGTCAAATTTATTGATTGAAACATATCTGATTACAAGAGTCATTTGCTCTAACTTACTAATGACAGGAGTACAGTCTAAAATTATGGAAAAATATTTTGATTTTTTTATTTCATCAATAATATGAGACTTTACACTTTGATGCAGCAGATCTATTATCTCGTTTTGTATATTTTTCCCGAGAGAGTGAGCTTTAGTCTCTTCTTTATTTAGCACTCTACTGACATGCTCTTCCATAATGGGATCAAATTGCGATAGCAACTCAACTATTTTTAAGAAATTACCGTTTTTATACTCAAGCAACTTGTCGCTTGAACCTTGAACATATCAACATTTATACCATGAATATTTCTTTTATGAGAATACAGATTTTTTCTTTTGGTGAACTTTCTATCGCATAAATCACAAACGTCTAAGGCCAAGACTCCACTAGGGTAAAAACTTTTAATTACATGACCTATTTGCGTTGCGTCTGAATTGCGGTGGAGGTCCAGCTAGCGAAGTTTTACGGCGACAGTACTATCGAAGTTATAAAGACAATGATTATATTCTACGAGTTTTTTTCTGTACTATAATTACAAATGTAGTAAAAATAATATCTTTACTTTCATATATTAACTTTTANATTGCGGTGGAGGTCCAGCTAGCGAAGTTTTACGGCGACAGTACTATCGAAGTTATAAAGACAATGATTATATTCTACGAGTTTTTTTCTGTACTATAATTACAAATGTAGTAAAAATAATATCTTTACTTTCATATATTAACTTTTATTATCTTATTAATTAAGATAATAACAGCTCTTATAAGCTTAGCTTTTTTCATTATATACTCCTCTAAATTGAAGAAGTTTCCTTTGGCCGTCCATATCGCGTGTTTTAGGCATCCATTATTATAATCAGGATACTTCTTGTCGTAGATACACGAATACTTTCGGATGTTTTCGATAAATTTTTCCAGATCTATTCTAGAGTAGCCACGAGGGAACGTACACAAAAGCTCGTTTTCCTCCATTTTCGCACCTGTCACAATGACCTAGATTTCACTGACTTCTGATTGGTATTGTTTTACGGCCGTATTCGCGTCCAAAGTTGAACACTGCTCAACTCGCTTTTACGCTGATTTTACGACCTGCTCAGGCATAAAATATCATGGTCACGTGATTAAAAACTTTTACGGCGAGGGGTTTTACGCCCGTTTTTACGCTAGTGGCGTCTTGGCCTAACAACGGTTCCATCATTTATTATTTTAACTGAAAACGAAGTGTAATCGTATCCACCACCAGAAATCGCACAGTCGCAGCCACTCACGCTGTAACGCCTCGTGCCAGGATGCCTTTCCGGAAGACTTTCTATGGGAAACTAGCCTCTATTTAGGTTTTAGACATATGAAGAAAATTCGGAAAAATCACTGGTGAACCCCAATCAACTACTAGTGTTTGGTAGTTTTATCCATTAGACCAGTGGTTCTCAAAGCGGGTGCCGCGGCACCTTAGGGTGCCTCAAGTACGCCACAAGGGTGCCCCAAAATTTTTAAATAATTAAATTAAAATTGTCTCAGTGACTCGGTAATTGGCGACGCGTAAATACTAGAAACAAAATGAACTAGTTACTAGTTGTCTGTTCTTCTGTTCCTGCAACGAGTAGAAGTGCAATATAAATGCGTTGAATGCAGTAAGTAGTTGTTTTTATTATTGTTATATGTTCAGACAATAACGAAAAAGCATCATATACAAATATTTTTTCTTCTTTACAGCAATTTTATTATAAAATATTGAAGTTAATTATGTCGTTAAATATCATGAATAATTTTTTCATTAAAAAAAGTAAACGTGAAGATTCTAATGATCAAGAAGTGGTTACTGGTAGCAAAGCTAAGGAATCAATTAGCACTAGTAAATCATCAAAAATTGAGAGCTCTATTAGTGAAGATTTGACTATTTTTAACGTTGAGCAACAAACAAGCACTATTGAAACAAAAGAAACAGAAACAGTAAGTTGTCGTAAAAATGTTGCATTAAAAAATAATGTAAAAACTCGCTTATATCAAGACAGTTACCTAAAAATGGGATTTACCTGGTGTGGTGATAAATTAATTCCCAGACCAAAATGTATTGTGTGTGGTTTGATTTTATCAAATGAAGCTATGGTTCCCAGTAAATTATTGCGACACTTCTCCACAAAATATGATCACTTGTCTAAAAACCTCTTGAATATTTCAAAGATCTGATAAAATTACAAGAAAAACAAAGTAAAAGTTTTGTAAAAAAAATATACAATTGCTGACCGTGTTCAAGAAGCCAATTATTTAGTC
>NW_019385748.1:2115-27125 GCF_000671375.1 Centruroides sculpturatus | reverse complement strand
TAATTTTATACATTTCTTGTGAAAGAAACATTTCTTATTCAACGGCCATAAAAATTATTTCTATTAATGATGTCTCCAAAGTTCAACGAATTTTTCGCAGAAAAATAACATCAGAAATCGCGGCCGCCGTTTGGTGCACTGCTCCGCGACGAACACAAGCTTAAGCAATGGCGACGTCGAACGGTTCACACTCTGTAAGTAATCCTACAATTTTTTGTTTATAGCATAGTTTATACGGATTATTCCCAAAAAATTATACGTATTTTGGAAATGTTAAGTCGAATTAGTCTAGAATCGATTAATTTTATGGAAGAAAATCTTTCAAACAGCCGTAGTCCGTAAACTTCACAAGTGTCGGGCTGAGATTGGCTCATGTATTTAAGGGTTCCTACAACGCGAAATTCGTATAACGAGGAACGTATCTACCGCGTTATAGGGGAGTCTACTGTATATTATTAGTATATCTGAAGTACAGAGCTCCCGTTGGGATTCGGCTTGCTCCCTTGTTTATTACGTACATTACCTCAGTGCAGGGTATTTACATTTATTCAAGTGTTGTGCAAATCATGGCTTCTAAAAAAACAGAAAGGTGATTTCAATTGAAGCAAAGCAAGAAATCATCAGGAGTGAAAGTTGACAAAAAGTTTTGTCAAATGGGGAGAGGTTCAGTTTACCAACACTCATTATCCAAACAGAGCTGAGGCCAACAGGATCAATGATCTCTACAATGACACCCTTGCCCGTCATTTCCAACAGGTGTCGAAGAAGACAGAGAAACAGACCATCTTGGACATGTTTTGCAAGAAGCCAGCAGGCAAAAAACAAAGGATGGATCAAGAGGAGTTGACCCTACAAGCTCCGGTAGCCTCTCCTGAATCTGACTTCGATTAAAAAACAATAAAAAGAGACCTGCTGCAATGTGTAAAAAGTCTGTATCTGTATGAATGTGTGAAAAGTGATCCTCCACCTCCTCCTTACAACATATGACTACCCGGCATAATTGGTGACTGCTCCATTTTTATTTTTTTATGATACAGTACAGTTATTTTGTGTTACGGAACGAATTATATGTTTTAACATGTATTTCTATGGTAAAATGCGTTTCGTATAACGGACTTTTCACTTAACGGACGTGCACCTGGAACGGATTAAGTACAGTACGTTTACGAGGCACCACTGTACTTTAAATGTTCCAATTCCGATATTCAAATGGGGAAGACCTAAAACTACAATTAATTTAAATCAGATGCATTTATTTTCAATTCGAGTATCGTGACGGTTATAAAACGTTAATGCATTTCGGGGTCATTGTAGTTAATCCCTTAGTCAGAACGTACTGTTAAACAAACGAGACAATTTTTTTTTATTAATTACCGAAATCCTTTTATAGAAGTAAAAACAGTATAAAAATAATAATAAAATACTTAAAATTATTCATCTCGACAGTTACGAAGGGAGACAGTATTGGCGACGAAATTAAATATCGAAATGGAAAAGGATTGTCATTAATTGTCGAACAATAGTTGTTGACGGCCTTAAGATTTTATTTCCGGAATATAGCTGGCAACCTTTTCTGACGTCAAAAACAAATAACCAGATTGGCCGAACGACTCCTAAAACGGGAGCAATGACGAAGAAAACAAGAGCCAATGTTTCGCCGAAGTTCGTTTAGAGGGCGTTCAGAAATAGACAATCGTCATCTTTGCAATGCATTTTAAACCACGATTCAGCCAGCCAACGTCTATAGGCCGTTCTGTTGTTTAACGTAAACTCTGTTTCTGCAATCATCTGGAAAAGTTTTTCCTAACCGATAATGGGGCGAGATGAACCAATTCAATTTCTGCCCATCTCCCGACATATCCTGGACTTTTTTCCGCGGCGTAGGTTTTTGTTTCAGCTTCACACGAAAACAAATATGGCAGGTAACATGCTTATAACGTTCTAAAACAGTTTAAAACATACAGGTTCGGGGAGGATATACAAAATCATAACCGGTAAAAACACGTACAGTACTTGTGAAGCCTCAGGCCGTGCATTTTAAACTCTCGCCGCAAAGATCAAAATAAAAAAATCTTAGAGATCGATGTAAATTGACAGTAATCAGAAACTCGATTGACATATACGTGCGACAAACTTACAAGTATATCTATGGGCTATCGGCCCATAGATTTTACAAAGCGAATTTCGACCACAGCCCATAAATCGAATTTCATAATTCCGGTTTTCGTCACACCCAGTCTTGCCGAATTGTAGATATTTGCAAAAAAATCACGTTCAGTGGTCGAACAGTTGCTTTAAACTTCGATCAGACAAAACACTTTGACTTATACAGAACTCCGCTCAATTACCGATACTGTACTGTACAGTACATTGGTCATGAATTTTTTAAAACTCATTCAGCAGTATACTCTACTAAAGCTTAGTAAAACTTTTTTCGTTTAAAGTAAATCGTAATAAATTACTGTACTGGGTATCAACCTTCGTTTTCCATGTCGTCCCGCAAGGTCGGACTTTCGTAAATTCAACAATCCCGCTCTTAGAGTTATCGGGAATTTATAGCAATATCAACATAAATTAGCCTATAAATTAACTTCAAAACTACTTATCAATAGGTATTGAATCTAGATTTATTTAACAACTTTTTTCGCATATTTCATAAAATTGTATAATTATGTTAATAAATCAATTTTCAGAATATTTTATAACTTTATATCATTACATACGAGGAGGTTTTACTGTAGGAGTTGAATTCTGAACTTCTGGATTTTTATGAGATCCATCACAAAATGGACGATGTTCAGTTTGTTTACAATTACAAAACCAATATTCTCTTGTTGATCGACAAATGAATCTTATTGGTTTCATCGTTATTTTTAGTCTCTCATTTTTGCAGGTTTCATCACAAAATGGCTGCAAATAACAAACATTATTTATTAATAAATCATGTTAAGATATTTTAATGAAATCATTTAAAAATAATGTAATGAAAACCTAAATCTTTTAAGTTTAAATTTGATTTTTTTCTTCTTTCCTTTGTCTCAAAGCAAATACAGTATATATATTTAATGTAGTTCTTAAAATAGGCTGACCACAATTTCTTGATACCAAAACGACACAGGGGAGCCGCAGCTGATAAAGTCCATCCCTTACTAAAATTCCGTCAAGAAACAAGCGTTATTAGCGCAACTTTTTAGTGTATTATTATATAGTAACGAACCAATTTATCTGGCTTCTAGAAATCCGGAATTACCAGAAAAACGGCTATTTTTTTGTGCTGCAAGTTGAAAAAATTATAGATTATAAATTCTCACTGTCACCCGTCTGTCTATCCTTCCTTAATCTCGAGAACGGAGTTAGATACATTAAAGTCAAGACCAAGTATAGAAAGCTGAGTGGTAGAAGGCCCCGATTAACTATATATGAATCATCCAGCCCGAATTTGGCCAACTGTAGCACAGCTGTATTTAGCAGCGCAGCCGTTTGTTTCCATGGAGTAAGAGTCGCATGGAGTTCTATTTTGCTCTTCTGTTTAAATTTCATCCTAAATATTGCATTATAGGCTACATAGTAATCTATATTTTACAAAAAATAATAATAATCATACAGACCCTGCTTCAGAAGTGTATTAATTTGTATCTGTCAAATAAAATTTTGGTTTTTACGAGTACTTCTCAGTATTTAAGTATATATTTAGCCCAAGTTCAGAAAACCAGAACACTTTCGCCCCAAGCTTGCCAGATATTTAATGCGATACTGCATTGATCTAATGACAAAAAAGTCCAGAAACGAGTTGGGTAGCTTTTCGGGCCAAACTTTAATTGTGTTTGGCGCTATCTGTTATGAGATCTTATTTAAAAACTTTTTATATTATTATTATAAAATGGCAATAAGCTTACTTTTGAGGGGTAGAGACGAGTTTTAGAAAAAACTGCATATGCTAATAATGAGTGAAATCTTCATTAAGTCCGATCCTACTCGAGATATAACAAGTGACCCCTTCTATCTCCTCACCTACCTTGATCTTTAACCACCAAAATTTAATAGTATCAATCCTCTAACACACAAACCTCCTGCAAAATTTCAGAAATTTTCGACAAAAAGAACAGTAGCTAGTAAGCTTCAAAGTGGGTGAATGAAATGATGCAACACATAAATTCCCCCGAACTTTTTTGCATTTCTTGACGTTTCAAGGTGTTCTGAGTCCAAAAATGAAAAAATCTGGGGGGGGTTCATTTTTCGCCGAATCGCTATACAGTAGAGCATCGATTATCCGACTCAATTGAGGACTGGGGTTGGTCGGATAACCGAAAAGTATGAAAAAATCCATTATTAGTGTAGTATATTATTATATCCCATGTAATTAGTATATCGCTATTAACCTACTTCGCGTTGAATTTTCTTCCATGTTNGGATTTGTTTCATACGCTAAAAAGCGAAACGAAAACATTGTAACAACTCACTGCTTCATTCATCGTGAATCATTGGTAGCAAAGACAATAGGCTCTGAACTCAAAAGAGTGTTAGAAGGAATTATTAAAATGGTTAATTATATCAAAGCTAGACCATTAAAATTGCTTATATTTGCAAAACTATGTGAAGAGATTCAATCTCATCATAATAACCCGCTTCTTCATACCGAAATGAGATGGCTTTCGGAAGGTCGCGTATTAAATCGTGTTTTTGAGGTTAAAGAAGAAATATTAATATTTTTTCAACATGAAAACAAACCAGAATTTTGTGTATTATTACAAAATGATTCTTGGTGTTCCAAACTAACTTATTTAACAGACATATTTGATCACCTGAACAAGTTAGACTCAAGCATGCAAGGTAGAAATGAAAATATTTTAATATCTGTAAATATTAATTTTATCTACAGATATTAAAATATTTTCATTAGCTTTCAAAGCTTTTAAAGATAAAATTAAAATGTGGAAGATAAAAGTAAACGCAAATAATGTAGAAATGTTTATTCAAGTTGCCAAAGGAAAATGTAACAATGCAAATTTGCAAAAACTTATTTACAGTCATTTAATGTCGTTAGAAGAAAACATTAACCATTATTTACCTGACATATAAGTTGATTTATACGACTGGATTCGAAATCCTTTTATAGAGACAACATCAGAAATAAGTTCAGTCTTGCAGAAGCCGAAGAATTACTTGATATACGTAACGATCGTACGTTAAGATTGAAGCATTCAGAAATGAGTCTGAATTCATTTTGGATAACAATTATGAAGGAATATCCCAATATACGATTGAAAGCACTTAATATTTTATTGCAGTTTTCCACATCGTATCTCTGTGAAGTGGGATTCTCTACACTTGTAAATATTAAAAAAAAGAAGAGAGAAAGACTTGAAAATTAGATGAGGATATGTCTCTCAAAAACACCACCTAATATCAAGGAAATATACAAACACTACCAGGCGCATACTTCACATTAAGTTCACATTTTATCACCAGATACTTTTGTAATAATAACTTTTGTTTTGAATGTTTTTGTGTTGTTTGGAAATAAACTTACTTACTTTAAAAAACTTTTATTTTTTTCAAAGACTTCTCATCCTTCATATCTTTACTAACCGTAAAAAAGCAAAAAAACAAGAAAGAAAAAGAAAAAAAATAATAATAGGGGTGCCGGGAATTTTGTTTAATAATTTCAGTGTGCCACCAGACAAAAAAGTTTGAGAAACACTGCATTAGACCATTGGTGGGCCTCTGAAAAAAGAATTGACGGGTTACAAAAAGTATTAGAGAGGTTGCAGCCGATCTTTTCATCGCGAAGACGTGAACGTCGGATGTCGAGTGCCGCAATCTGGCAAGTCTAGAAGGTTGACATTGGCGTTTGCTAGGTCTAGCGTAGTGGATAGAAGTTCGGCTTAAAATTCTTCATTTTTTCGTGTTTGGGCTTAAAATTATGACGTATTTTATTATAAAATAATGATTATTTAAGCATTTATGAATATATTGTAAAGAAACAGATGCTTTTAATGCAGAAATTATTTAATTATTCAATTCTTTTGCAAGTGATGTAAAGTGAGTGCCTATAGAATTTACATATATTTCTGTTCATAATAGCTTATCATAATTGTACAGGAGTACGTTTGTTCTTTCACAGCATCTACCATCAACAGCGTAATACGTTTGTAAATTTTAACAATAAGTTCCCAAGCTGCTTTCGAATTTATATAAGCCACTACTTCCCTCTACAAAAGTATGAGGTAGTCCTATCGTGCGGTAGGAGACACGACGCTAATTAAAAATAATTATTTAGTGTTATTAAACATCCTATAAATACTTTAAAATAGCTTAATTTGTTTATTTACCTTCGCTGGTAACATTCGTCATTGTTAAACGTTTCCTCCAGTTTTCAACAATATACCATGAGTCTTTTTTTTAACTCTTTCCGCCCTGCGGGCACTAAGAGGGCCTCTTTTTGCAAGCCCACTATGGGTTCGGCCAGGACGACAATGGTGCTGCCGGGTGGTGAGGGACGGAGCCCGACTTATCCGAACGGACCACCCCCGAAAAATTCCTGGGGATTTTTCGACCGGTTCGGATTCGAGCCCGGGTCCTCCAGAGCTGCCACTTGACCGCTCGGCTATCCGGCCGCTATATACCATGAGTCAGTGCGCGACGTGAACGTGTGGCGCAACGTGTTTCACTTGGATTCAAACGTCAAACGTGTACTTCTGCTTGCCGTACAAGTTTAACGTTTGAACTTAGGCCGCAACCTCTCTATTATGTATTTATGGAAAACATAGTATTATTATAGTATTATAGTAAAGAATAGACGGCGTTACTCAGAGGTATTTCCGTAAAGTGGGTAAAAAGAAGTGAGAAGAAAGTAGACGTAAGAGAAAGTATTGGTGGCAGGGGCCAAAGGGGATGGAAAAGTGGGAAGGAAGATAGAAGAGGAAGGGTCCCTGACGCGCATATGAATTTATTAATAGACGTAAACAGAAATATTACAGAGCAAAATATAAGCATAACCTTTAAACAGAATGCCCAGCTCGGGCTACAAAATAAAACACGATAGCAAACTTATGTACATAATATTATTTACAATGGCAGTGCTTTGCGAATTTAACAGAGAAGAATGGCCGAGTACAGCAGTAGCAGTGAATACAGTGGCAGAGTGAAAAAGCTGTATACATTGATCAATTACATAGAAGATTACATTGCAGAGATAACTTAATGATGAAGCCGGGAGAACACTGGAGAGTTTGCATAGTAGAGAATTTTTGAGAGTAAGACTGGGGTACAATGAAGGGAAAGTTTGTCCCTGTATTAATTTTGTTTGGTGGCATGAGGGTCTTCAGGTATCCTTACACGGAACGGATCCAGGGCGGCAGTGTCTTTTAAAAACTTGTTGACTGCGATGTAAGATTCTCGCTTCTGGATAAGTGTTTTATGGTGGCAAGGCCAACTGTAGTTGTTCTTGAGGATTTTACCTATTAGTGCAGTTCTTTGATGTTCAAAAAGTTTACAGTCCCACAAGAAATGGTTAATGTCTTGAACCGCTGTGCCGTTGCATGGGCAAGTGTCGCTGTCCTNGATTTCCGCCGTTTCAATATTATAACTTCTTATTTTGATGATATGAAACCGTGCTTTGCAATTCGTTTATGCTTCTAACACAATAAAGTGCTATAAATTAAGACACTTGGCGGGTTGTCTCATCTTTATTTAGTTGACTTCTTTAAATTTTTGATGATTTCCGCCGTTTCAATATTATAACTTCTTATTTTGATGATATGAAACCGTGCTTTGCAATTCGTTTATGCTTCTAACACAATAAAGTGCTATAAATTAAGACACTTGGCGGGTTGTCTCATCTTTATTTAGTTGACTTCTTTAAATTTTTGATGATTTCCGCCGTTTCAATATTATAACTTCTTATTTTGATGATATGAAACCGTGCTTTGCAATTCGTTTATGCTTCTAACACAATAAAGTGCTATAAATTAAGACACTTGGCGGGTTGTCTCATCTTTATTTAGTTGACTTCTTTAAATTTTTGATGATTTCCGCCGTTTCAATATTATAACTTCTTATTTTGATGATATGAAACCGTGCTTTGCAATTCGTTTATGCTTCTAACACAATAAAGTGCTATAAATTAAGACACTTGGCGGGTTGTCTCATCTTTATTTAGTTGACTTCTTTAAATTTTTGATGATTTCCGCCGTTTCAATATTATAACTTCTTATTTTGATGATATGAAACCGTGCTTTGCAATTCGTTTATGCTTCTAACACAATAAAGTGCTATAAATTAAGACACTTGGCGGGTTGTCTCATCTTTATTTAGTTGACTTCTTTAAATTTTTGATGATTTCCGCCGTTTCAATATTATAACTTCTTATTTTGATGATATGAAACCGTGCTTTGCAATTCGTTTATGCTTCTAACACAATAAAGTGCTATAAATTAAGACACTTGGCGGGTTGTCTCATCTTTATTTAGTTGACTTCTTTAAATTTTTGATGATTTCCGCCGTTTCAATATTATAACTTCTTATTTTGATGATATGAAACCGTGCTTTGCAATTCGTTTATGCTTCTAACACAATAAAGTGCTATAAATTAAGACACTTGGCGGGTTGTCTCATCTTTATTTAGTTGACTTCTTTAAATTTTTGATGATTTCCGCCGTTTCAATATTATAACTTCTTATTTTGATGATATGAAACCGTGCTTTGCAATTCGTTTATGCTTCTAACACAATAAAGTGCTATAAATTAAGACACTTGGCGGGTTGTCTCATCTTTATTTAGTTGACTTCTTTAAATTTTTGATGATTTCCGCCGTTTCAATATTATAACTTCTTATTTTGATGATATGAAACCGTGCTTTGCAATTCGTTTATGCTTCTAACACAATAAAGTGCTATAAATTAAGACACTTGGCGGGTTGTCTCATCTTTATTTAGTTGACTTCTTTAAATTTTTGATGATTTCCGCCGTTTCAATATTATAACTTCTTATTTTGATGATATGAAACCGTGCTTTGCAATTCGTTTATGCTTCTAACACAATAAAGTGCTATAAATTAAGACACTTGGCGGGTTGTCTCATCTTTATTTAGTTGACTTCTTTAAATTTTTGATGATTTCCGCCGTTTCAATATTATAACTTCTTATTTTGATGATATGAAACCGTGCTTTGCAATTCGTTTATGCTTCTAACACAATAAAGTGCTATAAATTAAGACACTTGGCGGGTTGTCTCATCTTTATTTAGTTGACTTCTTTAAATTTTTGATGATTTCCGCCGTTTCAATATTATAACTTCTTATTTTGATGATATGAAACCGTGCTTTGCAATTCGTTTATGCTTCTAACACAATAAAGTGCTATAAATTAAGACACTTGGCGGGTTGTCTCATCTTTATTTAGTTGACTTCTTTAAATTTTTGATGATTTCCGCCGTTTCAATATTATAACTTCTTATTTTGATGATATGAAACCGTGCTTTGCAATTCGTTTATGCTTCTAACACAATAAAGTGCTATAAATTAAGACACTTGGCGGGTTGTCTCATCTTTATTTAGTTGACTTCTTTAAATTTTTGATGATTTCCGCCGTTTCAATATTATAACTTCTTATTTTGATGATATGAAACCGTGCTTTGCAATTCGTTTATGCTTCTAACACAATAAAGTGCTATAAATTAAGACACTTGGCGGGTTGTCTCATCTTTATTTAGTTGACTTCTTTAAATTTTTGATGATTTCCGCCGTTTCAATATTATAACTTCTTATTTTGATGATATGAAACCGTGCTTTGCAATTCGTTTATGCTTCTAACACAATAAAGTGCTATAAATTAAGACACTTGGCGGGTTGTCTCATCTTTATTTAGTTGACTTCTTTAAATTTTTGATGATTTCCGCCGTTTCAATATTATAACTTCTTATTTTGATGATATGAAACCGTGCTTTGCAATTCGTTTATGCTTCTAACACAATAAAGTGCTATAAATTAAGACACTTGGCGGGTTGTCTCATCTTTATTTAGTTGAGACAACCCGCCAAGTGTCTTAATTTATAGCACTTTATTGTGTTAGAAGCATAAACGAATTGCAAAGCACGGTTTCATATCATCAAAATAAAAATTTGTTTATTTTTGGTTGCGTGTTCCCCTTTCACTATTTACTCTGTGTTAAAATGACCTCGTTTAGCGTTGTTTCGTTTAGTCTAGGGACGTATCTCCCGTGTTAAGCTGGGTGTTACTGTATTTAAATTCTCATTATTATAAAACCTGTTGATTATGATTCTTATACAGTATTCATTATATCCTTTTATGTTTTCATGATTGACGATTGTAAAAGCAAAATAACTATGAACTATATCAATACTCAATCAACTATGAAAAAGTTGAAGATCTCATATTAAATATTCAGCCAAGATTTAACTCTTTATTCAAAATTTTGATTTATTTCTAATTTTCAGGCTCTTATTCTTGTATTTATTCCTATTTTGAAAATGTTTTGCATTATTTTTCAGTTATATTAACCTATATTTATTTATATATTACAGATACGAATTATAAATATAAATAGAATGTTTCTTAAATCTTTTTATTTTTCGTAATTATATGATTTCTAATAATTAGTTAACGGATAATTTTGAAAATTTTTTTCTGAAAAAGTAAATATTGAAATTTATTTATTACAACTAACTGTAAGTCTGTGTTAAATCTGCTCCATTTATTTTAACAAAAACAAAATAAATTAGTTGGAAAATTTCTTTATTTGTATTAAAGGACACTTACGATGTTGAATTTTCTATTCGGTAAGTGATTCAAGCAATAAAAACGATAATAATGTTGAATTAATTTATTATTCTATGAAAATCCGTAATTTAAAATGCAGCTAATTAGATATATATGTTACTAATTAGCATTTTTTCCCTAAAACATAAACAAACCCATTATAAATGACAATTCCTTGTTAATAGCAAACAGATGGTAATTGTTATTAATGTTTACATTGTTCACATTATTAATGGTAATACAATACATATGTATAATTTGTTTCTCCCTATAGGATCTAATAGGACCTTTTCGCACATTCACGATGAGTTTGTCAGTTTCATTAATGAGCGTAATTGTACTGCAAATACATATCAGGCCCCATCTCTCATTGTCTTAAATGTCTGGATCAACCAAGCAAACAAAAATTCTGAACTGAGGACCGAATTCAAGTTCTTTAAATCTTCAAGCTAGTGCTTTTGCCACATTTGTATCAATTAATAAGTTATATATTTAACAAAATTAGTATAAAATTTCTTTTGAACCGTTTTTCGTTAATTTATACGAGTTTCTGATGAAAATTGTCAATTGTTTCCTTTAAATAAGGTTACTTCTATTTCAAATTTACTTATAAATTTGAAGTAGAAATGATAAGTTTGGTCTTACTTGTTCATAAAATTATTTTATTTGACCACATTTGTAAATATTTTATAATATAGTGATGGATGGGTATTATTTAACAACCTGTTATTTTTTAACTGTAATTTCGAGAAAAACAATAACATATTTAAAAATAAAAATAATAGCCTGTACAAAGTATAGCACGTGTTATACGTTACTGTATAAGTAGTGACTGGCGAACAGTCAGAACAGTGACTTGTAGAACGATTTGATAACTCGTTATGCTTCTACCCTACCAACTTGAGAACCGAGTTCCTAGTTGAAAACACAGTACAGTAGTTTTAATGGACGGTCTGTCCTGAACATGCAAGACCCGTCCTCCACAATCCGGCCACTTCTACTGTAGACTAGGCCGAACCTATGATGGGCATAATTTCTAAAATGCCCTCTTAGTGCCTACAGACCGGAAAGAGTAAAAAACAAATAGACTAGGCAGCTTCCATAAATTATGTAACGATATTTTTTTACGATTTTTGGTATCCTCTGATCCTTTATAACAGAGGTGGCCAACATACGGATTTGGCCCGTCTAATGAATTTATGTAGCCCGCGTTTAATCTTTCAATATTAGCTACTCAAGTAGGAATAGTCGACGAAAAATTCTGATAAAAAGAAAAAAAAAGGTCAGCAACTCACTATGCGTTTAGAGCAGGGGTCGGCAACCTGCGGCTCTTTGGATGTGAAGCTGCGGCTCTTTAGTTCCATACGCAAATATTATTTATTTTATCAAAAAATAAAAATCGTTCTGAATAGATTAACGAGGATTAGGTACTGATTCTATCTCTCGGCCACTTGTACTCGCTTTTCACCGCACCCCTCCCCCATGACACGCGTTGTCACTATCGTCAATCCGTTGGAAGCTCTCGAATGACGCCGTCGTCAGATGTATCTATTATTTAATTTGTTGTGAAAAACACTACTTATATATGAATAAATAGATATTTTTTCTTATGAATAAATAGATTAGTTTTTTTTTAATCAAAAAACTTTATTTATGCGATTGCTATTTATTGTTGGCAAGAAAAAATTTTGTGGCTCTTTAAAAACTTTGAAATTTTGTAAATTGTAATTTTGGCTCTTCCGACTCAAAAGGTTGCCGACTCCTGGTATAGCATATACAGTTATAAACTTCATGTACTGCATTTATTAATAGAAATGAAATTGAAGTTATTACTGACATCACAATTTGCCATTTTTAGTATAGGGTGCTAATAAATGGACTTTTTAATGTCCAAGAATGTAGGATTTGTTTATAACAACAATGATTTACAATTTTTTTCTGAAAAATTATTTATGAAATGCACCAACTTTTTTCAAAAAGATAAACATTTTTAGAGTTTTTGAACAACTTTTTCACTATTTATTATTATTATTTTCCTTTGAAAATGCAACCTTATTTTTATGATGGTTTAAAGAATATATTAACATTAATGTTTTTTATAATAAACTTATGGTAAAAAAGATAATAATGTTTATAAAATGATGATAAAACTTTATTTAACTATTTAATTAAGACAGAAAAGTTTTTAAATGCAGCTTATTAATGTGCAAGTTTTGTGTGTTGGAAATGAGTGAGTATTTTGTTTTAATTTAAGCTGACATGCAAGCATCCATTAAATAGCATCAAAAAGAGTTTTGAAATAAAAACAGATTTTCATTTTTTGGTTCTTTTTAAAGCTCTGTTTCAGTTTTGATTTTTCATAAAAGGTAACTAAGATTGAGTCATCCTTAATGCAAGTGCATAACAGTATAAGTAAGCTGTAATGCAACAAGTGACAAAACTGGTTAGAAACAACATGTAACGTCCCATGAAATCAAAACTAAATCCGAAAAAAGTAGGGTTATACGGTAGAGCCTCGATTATCCGACTCAATTGGGGACTGGGGTTGGTCGGATAATTGAAAAGTCGGATAACCGAAAAGTATGAAAAAATCCATTATTAGTGTAGTATATTATTATATCCCATGTAATTAGTATATCGCTATTAACCTACTTCGCGTTGAATTTTCTTCCATGTTAAGCCTATCAATTTTTTTTTAAATTAATAACCGTCGCTATTGTATCGTTAAAAATTAGAAAATTAAGCCTCGTTTAAATACTGGCTCCCTTTCATGGTCGATCCAGTGTTGCCAGCTAAAACACGTAAAAATATTAAAGTAGCCAAGACATAGCCAAATATTGTAGCGCCACATTACTAGCGGAAATTTGAATTTGCCGACTAGAACGTGGTCGGTTAACCGAGGTGACGGTTAATCGATGCTCTACTGTACTTTCCTTGTTATAACAGCTGGGAAAGTAAAAATGATTTTATGTTAAATATAGTACCTATTAATATATAAAACCTTAAATCAATGATACAATTGCTTTCAAGCGTCCAAACGTTTTCAAGATGTACAGTACAAATATAAACATCAAACACCATAGTTATAGCTTATTAAAGCCAAACGATTGCTGAATTATATCGGACTATATTACTATTATTATGAATTAAATAAGTAATTTAATATTAGAGACAGGTCTATCTGGCAATGCGACCATGTGGTATATCTGATAAAATGTATGCTGCAAGGGCTGTAACAGATTATGATTTGTATCCTAAATTCATGCTACAGTATATAATGAATTGAGTATATTTGTAGCCTAATACTGTACTGATGCCATCTTAAGATCCCAAAGGGATCTTAAAGTGGCATCAATACAGTGTAGTATAAATCATGGTAGTTCTGTCATACTTGATAGGAACCATATATACCCTGAAACACTCATGGGGTCTGGTGGATCTTTGTCATTATGGAAGATTCTGTAGATGATATGGTTCCTTTTGTAAACAATTCTACTACCTGAAGCCCTACTAATCTCATTAATGATGAACTGAAGTTGTTTCACATAGTCACCACTAGATGTATCATGTGTTTCAGTATTCTGTGCAGGTTGGTACTTATCAGTGACTATATAGTCTTAGGTTTGAAACCAAAACACTACAAGTGAACGTTATGCACTTCAATTCTTCCATTCTGTCACAGAGCTCAATACAAAGGGTGTGGGCCCTTCTAATTAAGGCTCTGAAGGCAGCAGTCTTATAGTTAATTAAACAGATTGTGTGAGGCCCATGGGATAAAGAGAAGGTTATATGAAGGCTTTCTGTTAACTTTGGTCTTAAGAGCACTAATAATATAATAAGAATACCCAGTAAGTGTGCTTCATTGCCACTCTCCTGTTGAAATTTCAAGGTAAGGATGCAGCTTATAAAGACTATTGAGTTTGTGATTTAGTTTTTCTAATTGTGTGATATAGCTACCATAACAATTTTGAAGGTACCAAAAAAAATCTTTGTTTTGCATCAATCAATCATTTAGATTTATTTTTTTAAAAACATTTTAAAAATATTTTTGTATATGACTTCTGTAGATAGTTACATACATATGAAAAAGTTAGGGTAATCTCTTGCCAGGATCTCTTGAAATAATTTCTTGCCAGGATAGTTTCATAAAATGAAATTATCTTTTCTTTCTTAAAAGTAAACTGAAATGAAGTTATATTTCATTACCATTCTGGAAGTCATTGTAAATGATATCATGTTCATGATCATACTCATTATTATTTTAAAAAATTAAAAAAATATATATAATATTTCAACATTTATCAAATTTATACCTGTTCCAGACACAATAAATTTATAGTACACAGTATTAAATGAAAAAGAACTTTAAGATATAGTCCTTTATTGTTAATTTCATATATACTTACAAAATGGTTAAAATTTGCTATCTCATGGAAAATGTGAAAAATATTTAATTATTTTGGTTAGCATATTCATTATATACTGTAGCATGAATTTAAGCTATTTTTAACTAACAAATTTAGCTCAATGCTATCATAATTACAATATTTAATGTTCTTCATTATTGATATTTTCTTATTACAGTAAGACCCTGCTTAATGCTGACTCAATATAACATGGTCTGCTTGAAGCTTAGAAAAAAGCTACAAATTTACACTGATTCAAATTATCATGGCATTTTATTGATTCGTATATAATACGATTATTCCCAAACACAAACCAATCAGCAAAAGGTTGCAATTTGTCGTAGCACTGTACTCTCTTTAAATCTGTTTGTTTGATGCAATTTTGGAAAAAATATATATCATCCAATAAATCTGACTTACGGAACCTTTAACCGATGTGTGTCAATTTTTCTTTCAAAAATCAAACGTNAAACAATAATATTGGAAAGTGTCAATGGTCTTGGAAAGTAAAATACAAATAACAAACAGCATTAATTTGGAACCATTTTATCCACTAATTAATTACTTTGAGTAATTAATTAGTGGATAAAAAGTTCTTATGTTTGACATTAGGTTACATCAATTAATTGTCACCTACAGATGTATCATAGATTAATATTAAGTTTAATATTAAGATGATGAGAAGGTAAAAACTGCTATGCTACTCAACGCCATTAGATAGCAAGGCAGCAGCTATTCACGTTGGCTGTCTTTGATGCTGAGGGGAGTTTTGTGTATTAGTATATATAGTTTGGAAGAAATATTTTAATATTTTGTTAAGTTAATATTTTAAATAATATTTTAAACTAAGATGATAGAAAACTTATCAATCTTTATCATCTCCATACTTCCTCTGAATCTTAGAGAAGAGATATAGTTCCTTCAAAACTGATAGTTCAATTTAATGCCTCACTTGACTATTGGCCAGAAATGCCTGACTTCCCCTTCAGGACAGAAATATGGTGTGATTTTCAAACAATACCATTAGTGGACCAATGAATATATAAGGTGAAGGGTCACCTACAAATGGTGCTTAAGTTGTGCACCAGTCACCCTTTAGCCACTGTGCTTCAATCATGTTCAGCCATACTTTAGTCTGCTCATTTTGGTGCCTTTGCCCAGTGTCAAATAATGGATTTATAGAACTCCCTACTTTCCATCTCCAGATGTAGTAAACACTCCAACATCTTCATCGTATTTGGCTGTATTGTAAACAGGTAACAAAATTATTATTATTATTGATGTAAACTTTCTTTCTCAGGTTGAGGTCTATTGAGATATAGTATTTAGGATTATTCTGTAAACCTATCCATTCATATTTTTATATAATAATCCATTTGTTATTCTTATTTTATTTATCATTATGTATAGATTTAGTTAGTTGTTTAAATAAATAGTTTTGTTATAATCTAACTTGTCTAACAACTTTTCATCAACTTTTTCTTCTTTTGTTTCATTTGCTACATTGACAATAATTTTTTTATTTTATTTTTTATAATTGTGTCAGTTTTTTTCTCCAACTGTGTTATTTCAAAATCGTTTAAAAAATGACCACGTGAAAAAAATAGATGTACAACCCTGATGCAAGTGAATTTCAGACAGTCATGAAAACAATCATGATGAACCACTTGTAACCATTGCATGTAGGCAACTATGAGATGAACCTTGATAACTTTATGACATGCAAAAATCAGGGTGAAACTGATAAAGCCATGTCTGACAGTGAACTTAAACACATCACCAGAAACAGGAAAAGATGAATCCACAGAAATGTTTAAGGATTTATTCTTGGATGACCAAAATACAAAGAGTTATGTTGCTGGTTGGGCTGCTATCAGAATACCTCATGCACAATGCAAAGAACATTTGCAGTACCAAGAACCTCAGAGTGATCCTGAAATCTCCTGGAAATGAAGGGATATGAAAATACCAAAATGCAAGGCTCCTCTCATTTAGCAGAAAATTTTAGGTCCTACCTGTGAGATGCTTTCACATCAAAATTTATTATTATTACTAGCTGCAAGGACCCGCTTCGCTGGGTTTTTATTTGTATGTAATATAGTTTTTTATATATATATATAAAAGACTATTTTTCTAAGTAATCTAGAATCTAGCTGCAAGGACCCGCTTCGCTGGGCAAAAAGTAACGATAGTGAAGATTAAGATAATTACATTATAGCTAATCTTACCCGTTTTCACACAATGCAAGAATTAAGTCCCCCGTTTCCAGACTAATTAGAGAATTTTTACGTTTAGTCAAACAAACTATTTTCAATGTTTTTGGAACATTTACAATCGTTCTATAATCGAACCAATATTCGAATTTTATGTTCGAATTTAATTCAAACAAATTCGAACAAATTATAACATTGTTTGAATTAAATTCGAACAAATCGAACAAAACATTCGAAATAGAAAGCCACTTTCAATCACTTTCAGCCTCATATCTCCCGCACCCTTATAGCTATCGAGACACAACCACCCCTATGCACGAATGGAGACTTGGGGCTACCACCACATACAAACACCATTCACGTGCGATGTGTAGTTTTGGCTAAAAAGTGAAATATAGGGACATACATGTCCATTTATATATATATATATATAGATTAAACAGGGTAAACAAAATGTTAGGATATGGCTACTACGATATTTGTGTGTTCCAACTAAGAAGTTTGCGACTAATGTGTGATGTTTGCAACAGAATATATGTGTGCACTTTGGCAAGGTAAAAACTGCAAATGAACTGTTACGAAACAAAGTTCCAGGGAAACAAAATAAAAATACAAAAAAGTGTTACATAAATGAATGAAAGAGAATCATATACTGTATCATGTTTATTTTGTTGTATTACTGTATTAAATAAACATACAATATTTACAGTTTATTAATATTGTATAAAAATAACATTGTACAGGAATGAGTACACCAAAATTTCTACAGAATGTAGGCTACTATAGTCAAAATGATCAAACCAGACAAACAATAATATTGGAAAGTGTCAATGGTCTTGGAAAGTAAAATACAAATAACAAACAGCATTAATTTGGAACCATTTTATCCACTAATTAATTACTTTGAGTAATTAATTAGTGGATAAAAAGTTCTTATGTTTGACATTAGGTTACATCAATTAATTGTCACCTACAGATGTATCATAGATTAATATTAAGTTTAATATTAAGATGATGAGAAGGTAAAAACTGCTATGCTACTCAACGCCATTAGATAGCAAGGCAGCAGCTATTCACGTTGGCTGTCTTTGATGCTGAGGGGAGTTTTGTGTATTAGTATATATAGTTTGGAAGAAATATTTTAATATTTTGTTAAGTTAATATTTTAAATAATATTTTAAACTAAGATGATAGAAAACTTATCAATCTTTATCATCTCCATACTTCCTCTGAATCTTAGAGAAGAGATATAGTTCCTTCAAAACTGATAGTTCAATTTAATGCCTCACTTGACTATTGGCCAGAAATGCCTGACTTCCCCTTCAGGACAGAAATATGGTGTGATTTTCAAACAATACCATTAGTGGACCAATGAATATATAAGGTGAAGGGTCACCTACAAATGGTGCTTAAGTTGTGCACCAGTCACCCTTTAGCCACTGTGCTTCAATCATGTTCAGCCATACTTTAGTCTGCTCATTTTGGTGCCTTTGCCCAGTGTCAAATAATGGATTTATAGAACTCCCTACTTTCCATCTCCAGATGTAGTAAACACTCCAACATCTTCATCGTATTTGGCTGTATTGTAAACAGGTAACAAAATTATTATTATTATTGATGTAAACTTTCTTTCTCAGGTTGAGGTCTATTGAGATATAGTATTTAGGATTATTCTGTAAACCTATCCATTCATATTTTTATATAATAATCCATTTGTTATTCTTATTTTATTTATCATTATGTATAGATTTAGTTAGTTGTTTAAATAAATAGTTTTGTTATAATCTAACTTGTCTAACAAGTAAGCATCTAACTCCCTTGTCATTCCCATGTATCAATATATCATCAATCTCGTGTAAGGTAGAAGTAAAACCCTCCTAAGTTCTAGTCATACTTAAAATATTTTTAGCCAATCAGAAATTAAATCAATTATGAGTTAGGATGAGACTAGTCTACCCTAACTTGTGTCAGGACCCTGACGTATCAGACAGAGATTTCACTGATCTCCCTTGTCCACTATAATTAAACCATCTGGAACAAAAGCTGATTATCACATCTACTGACAACAGAGCAGGGTTTAATGCCTCCTGATTCTCACATAGCATTTGGTATATCTACATACTATATATATGATTTCATTATATCTTACAAAGAATGATATGTCCATCAGTTCCTTTAACTTTTTTATCTATGAGCATGGTCTGCAGTTCTGATAAGGTTCCAACCACCTCATTCAGATCTGCATTTCTACAAAATATTTACCTGATTTCGACTATGTCCACAAGGGCACCAATCATAAGCTCTTCCAGCTTTGCATAAGAATTTGAAAGGTTTAACATCATAAACCCTTCCCTTTTCGGTCTGATGATAGGAATCGTAATATTGGCGTTCTGGTAAATCTTGTAACTCAGGAATATCCGGAATTTCATATATAGATAGCTTTTTATAATTCCTAAACTAAAAATATTATAACATTTTAAAATTAAGAAATTCGTATAAATACAAGCAAAATTACTGCTATGAATGAGGTGGTTGGGACTGTATCAGAGGTGTAGCCCATCCCTATGGAGTAAATCATCTAGGGCAGGGGTCTTCAACCTGGGTTCCCTGGAACGTTGACAGGGGTTCCGCAAGTGATCACTATTTGCTCAGCCAAAACGCACGTAAAATGGAAATCATCTATACAAGGAATTTTTCATGTAGGAACGGGTCTTATTAAAATATTAGATTAATATTTTAATAAGACAGTTTACTTAAAATATTTTAATATTTTAAGTAAAAATTACAATATTAATATAAATTGGATATAAAGTGTCAGTTGATTTTAAAAAATAAATATAAATAAATATTTTATGGATAAAATAAAATCTTGAAATTCGGTAAAAGTCACGTGCTTCAAATATACCAATCAAGACGCATGACGTCACATATTCTGTCTGTTAAATACAATCACATACAAGCGTACAAGTGAGTATTTATTTTGTTTTTATATCATAATTGATAACTCTTATTATTTATTTACAATTTAATTAGACTACCGTAGCAATAACGGATGTGTGGTTGAAAACTGGAAAGCTTCATTCCACAGATGCAGGAACTAGTTTCGCTACTACTGTTGAAAATGAACTAGATGCTAGTACCAAAAAGTTGTCTGGTGATTCAGAGTTACACATTTGTAAAAAGTGGAAGTATAATGAAGAATACATAAAATTTGGCTTGATTGGTGATAAAAATGAACCAAAAAGGTTATGCATTGAATGTGAACAGGTGATGCACAATAGCAGTTTAAATCCCACAAAATTGAAAAGACATTTGGAAACAAATCATCCAACTTTACAAAATAAAAATGTTGAGTATTTTAAAAGAAAATGTAATGAGTTGAAAAATAGAAAAAAGACTTTTATGAACCTTGTTAAAAACAATAATGATAATGCTTTGAAAGTATCATATCGTGTCAGTTATCGTATTGCTCAACAGGGTGAAGCTTATATAGAAAAATTAATTAAGCCATGTGTAAAAGATGTAGTTACTACCATGATTGGGGAAGAACATGCTAAATTAGTTGATTGTATCCCCCTTTTGGATACTACAGTTTCAAGGCGTGTTAAAAATATATTTAATTTTTGTGAAAATGAGCTCATAAGACATTTGCAAGCTTCTGAACATGGATTTACTATTCAACTTGACGAAACTACAGATATAGCTGGATTAGCGATCTTGCTCGTTATTGTGAGATATATCCATGGAATGTCTACTCAAGAAGATATGCTAATTTGCAAAAGTCTGCCAACCAGAAAACCAGCGGCAGAAATTTTTCATTTGATAGATTCATATTTCAAAAAGCAAGATATATCTTGGGATTTATGTCATCAAGTACCGATGGAGCCAAGGCAATGCTTGGTAAATTGAACAGCATAGTTGCACGCATGAAACAAAAAAATCCTTACATGAGAAGTACTCATTGTTGTCTTCATTGACAAGCTCTTGCAGTGACGAAAATGTCAGAAGAGCTAAAAGACGTACTTAATGATTGTGTTAAAATTATAAATTTTATCAAATCAAGGCCATTAAATTCAAGAATTTTCAATTTATTGTGTGAAAATATGGGAAGTTTATATAAAACACTACTAATGCACACAGACGTCCGTTGGTTATCTCGTGGAAAAGTGTTAGCAAGGTTTTGCAAATTAAAAGATGAAATAAGAATTTTCTTATCTGAATGCGCGCCTCAATTATCTCAAAAATTAAATGATGCAGTTTGGATTCAGAAAATGGTATATCTAGCAGATATTTTTACCTATTTAAATGAGTTCAACACATTGCTCCAAGGAACAAATATCAATATTTTCAAGGTACAAAGTAAAATTGATGCTACTCTTTTAAAATTGAAATTTTGGACAGATTGCATTTTGAAAGGAAATATTGAATGCTTTCCTAATTTGCACAATATTTTAGTAGACAGTAACGCTAATCTTGATAAAAATGTAAAAAATAATTTGGTCCAACATTTATAGGATCTGCAAAAAACATTTCATGAATGTTTTCCTGTTCAAAAAGAAAAATTATCTTGAATTCAAAATCCTTTTTAAAACTGTGACACCTCCAAACTCCCAATAAAAGAAAGAGAACAAATTGAATATATCAACTGATACTCAATTAAAACTAAAATTTAATCAAATTGATATTATGAATTTTTGGATTGACATTAGGAATGAATATCCTGAAATTGCCAAAAGAGCTGTGAAACATCTAATGTCATTTGTATCAACCTATATAGGCAAAAAATCTTTATCTTTGTATGCTGCCACAAAAACAAAATACAGAAACAGATTGAATGCTGAAGATGACATTAGGTTGCAGATTTCAACAATTATTCCCATGTAAAAATGGTTTGCGATAAAAAACAAGCACAGTCAAGTTATTAAAAGAATCTTCTTTTTATTAATTTGTTATAATAAAATATAAAATATTGTTCCTTTTGTTAATTATTCATAAAATGTATTCTTTTTATTAATTTGTTATAATATAATATAAAATATTGTTCCTTTTGTTAATTATTCATAAAATGTATTCTAGAAAATAAATAAAGTAAAACCTGATTCGCTACTTCACTATTCATTGTCTTATTAAGATGTTCGTATTAAGATTAAATAAAAATACAAAAATAATTTTGCAAATTTGAGTAGAAAAAAGCTTTGATAAACTATTTTACCTGCTACTTAAACATGGGTTTCCTTCAAGAAAACCATGAGTTCAAAGGGTTCCTAAAAGTGTAAAAGGTTGAAGACCCCTGATCTAGGGAGTCCAAACATCTCATTCAGAGCAGTAATTTTAAAAATAAGAATTAATGGCATAATTGCATATGTGAATATCACCGTTGAGACCTTAATAGAGCTGTAGAGCATACCCATAGGAGCAAAAAAGTCAAAGAAAACACATCTACAAGTGACCCTTTGTGAGATACAGCCCCAAAATCAGCCTACTTCCAGGCACTGTAGGAATTCATGCTGCACACTCCACTAAGCCTATCATGTATGTAACAAACAGTTCAGTATAGTGGTCAGACATTCGAATAACTTTTACTGATAAAGAATAAAGTCAAGTCTGACATATGACCCTTTGTGAGATATTCACCTCCAAATGTGGAACCCCATGGCAGCAGTTCCAGTTGTCATTTTGCTTGTAGATGCCATAATTGCAAGTAAGTTATGTTTTAGGGAATGGCAACAAGTCCCTATAACAAATAATAAATGCATTAATTTCTACTTTGACTTTTTTGCTTCTATGGGCATGCTCTACAGCTCTATTAAGGTCCCAACAGTGTCATTCACATCTGCAATTGTGCCATAGAGCAAGGGTCTCAAACTGGTGGCCTGGTGGCTGGATACGGCCCATTAAAGCTTCATATCCAGTCCATGGCCTTGATAAATTTTTTTTCTAAAAATCAATGTTTCTAACATCTTGCAGGGATTAAAATAGAAAAAATTCAAACTAAGCCAAACAATCACCATAATTAATCGAGCTATTAATAATGCTATGATTAATCATTAGAAATTATTGTTACTAGAAATTTGATACTAAAGTTAGACGTTAGGTGCCATATTTTATCTAAATTAATAATTACAATAATTTAATAATTTATTAAATAATTTAGAACCAACTGGAAAAAAAAGAACTAGTCTGGAGTGGGGCTTGAACCCATGACCTGTGCTTACCGTGTGGTGTGCTTGCCAGTTATACCATCTGAACCCCAAGCAAGCCATATTTCTAGATGTATTTAAATAGATATAACCATTCACAATTACTTACAGTGCTGACTGGGGCAACTCCTTTGCCTGCAGTCTACATAACAGCCCAATTAATTATGGTGAAATTGTTTGGCTTAGCATCAATACATCAGGTTTTGGGAAGATGATATTTACTGAAAAAAATTCAAATTTCTATTATGTCAAATGCCTGGCAACAAGAGAATCTTTGTTAGTGTATTTTTTTTTTATTTTGCAGTATGTATTGATTTACCGAATAATAATGAATCTGCTATACATTTATTTGACTGGCTTTTGCTGCATTTAAGTTTAAGATAACTGCAGTAAACATGTGGTTCCTTTGACTATTTTGTTCCTATCAATAAACTCTACAGCAGTGTTTCTCAACCTCTAACAAATCGTCGCCCCCCCTTCAATAAAACCGTTACATAGTATCGCCCCCTTCACTACAAAATTTTGATGCTGAGGAACAAGGCTAACGCCAAATTCGTACTGCATTGAATAGACTAGTGACTAGTATAATGTTATTTGTTTAATTATTGTACGATATAACGAATAAAATATCTAATTAATCTTAATATAATGTTTTACTATATCGCTCATAAAATTGTTTTTCGCCCCCAAAATATAAATTGTTACTAATCGCCCTGTCAACATGGAAAAACACCCACATGGGGGTGATATCGCTCCCGTTGAGAAACACTGCTCTACAGCTTTGGCCCAACCGTCTCATTCAGAGCTAGAATTGAGCCATATCATTCACAGCTACAATCTTACCGAATTAATTATACTGAATTAAAATACACAATAATTTTGAGATTTTTAATGTGATAATTGTAAACAAGATCAAATTAGGTTAATACAGTGGTTCCCAATTAGTTTTTCCTGCGTACCACTTCAAGAAAGAGCTCAAACTTGCATACCCCTTATAGCAGAAATTCATATTAATCCATACTAATACAGTAGAGCCTCAAAAACTCGGCCTAATGTGGACCGAAGGGTGGCCGAGTTTGTGAAAATGCCGGGTTATCGGGAATGAGGTTAAAAAAACTAAGTATGAATTTTTCCTCAGAAAATACTGTACTGTATTTGTATGCATTGCTTACTTGAGAATACAACAGAGAATAAACTGCCCAAATACCCTTAAACAAAGGAAAAGTACGACCTTTATGAAGGCATAGAGCCTTTACTACATGAAAATGAAAATTAATGAATACACTGTGTACAGTAATTTACCTGATAAGACAGACCCCAGAAAAATACTTTATGAGGCATAAAGCTGTCTATAATGAAAATTAATTAACTAAGGATTTTTTTGCCCTGCCAGGGTGTGGCCGAGTTATCCGGA
>NW_019385748.1:0-1312 GCF_000671375.1 Centruroides sculpturatus | reverse complement strand
CAAAAAAATATACGTATTTTGGAAATGTTGAGTCGAATTAGTCTAGAATCGATTAATTTTATGAAAGAAAACCTTTCAAACAGCCGTAGTCCGTAAACTATGATTCCTACAAAATTGATTCATAAAGAACGGAACGTATCTACCGTCTTATAGGGGGATCTACTGTATTGTATTTATTTCTAACCAAAACTTTCATTTTGTTTGTTGGTGTTCGTGACTTACTGCGCAGTTATGTCAGTTTTATCATTGCGTGTAATATCCAGGTTCTTCTCAAGTTGACTGTGCTCACGCAGTGAACTTGAGAAAAAAATTGTTATGGAAAAATTTTCTGTTAGCAAACCCTTTGTTAAATATTTTGAATATCACCACTGCAAATGTGCACAATTTTCTTTGCACAGCTTTGTAAAATCTGGTTGCTTTTTGGTCAGCTTCAGTCTCAAGTCATCTTCGAGTTGAAGTTGGCGACGATGTTTAGTTTTCATGTTTGTCATGGCTGAAAATCCATTATCGCAGAGGTATGTTGTGCAAAATGGTAGTAAATATTTTATTGTTGCTTTGCTGACATGATAATAATGATAATTGTACAGTTAACACAATTTGTTAATTGTACAATTTTTGTTTCTTGCGTAAGAATTTCATTTAGGTATTATCACAAATGCATTTTTTTTATGAAATTTCGAGAATATTTTTAGTTATAAATAAACGAATTTGTGCATTCGACATCATGTTGTAAATTGCCGAATTTTTTATGGTCAACCCATTATTTTTTTGATTGCTACATCTTATGCATCTCATGCATTTAAATTTTAGATTGCCGCGCGTACCTCCAGGGGTACACGTTCCAATTGGGAACCATTGGGTTAATAGAATTGATTATTAACTAAATGACTCATTTACCTGAACAATTGTGTTTGATTTAATGTTTGATAATCTTATACAAGTAGAAAATGCTCGAATATTCATTTTTAAGCATTAAATGTAAAAAATTTAAACGCGAAGTACAGTACTCTACTTCAGCATCGCACGCTCTCTGTATAAGACGACGGCATGCTAAGTGTTGCCAGCCCAAAGTAGAAATTTCAACACAAATTGCAACCAAAAATTGCTGTATGAAGCACCGAAAGCGGACATTTGATTATAATTTATATAACAAAAAAAGTTCTACGTTAAAATCTACATAATAACCTGAAATTTCAGGTTATATATCGTTTCAAATGCCAAAATTGATTTTGTTTACTTTCCTCCTTTTTTTAAAAACTCTTTCCGCGATGTGGCCACTAAGAGGGCCTTTCTTTTAGCAAGCCCATTGTGG